>NC_051214.1:10453653-10603653 GCF_015220715.1 Pygocentrus nattereri | reverse complement strand
AGAATAAAACTAATTCCATTTACCTGCTTTCTTTCCGAGTATACAATCACCCATATGTCCGGCTGGACACTGAAGGACGACCGACTGCTGAGCCGTCCTGCTACCCACTTCAGACCAGCTGCCCACGCCCCAGCTGCCACCACCTGCCTTGGACGAGCTGCCCACCCTACGCTGATGTTCTCATAGACTCCTAGTTATTCCTAATACCAATATTACTGCTATTAATATTAGTAATATAATCACTTGTAGGTAGTTTGAGCAGAGGAGGATGGGTCCCCCCTGGTGAGCCTGGTTCCTCCCAAGGTTTCTTCCTCAGTTCTGAGGGAGGTTTTCCTTGCCACTGCTGCCCCTGGCTTGCCCACTGGGGGGTTTCTGTACATTCTTACAGTCTTTTCTGAAATTCTGTAACGCTGCTTTGTGACAACATCCGTTGTAAAAAGCGCTATACAAATAAATTTGATTTGATTTGTACATTTTATGAAGAATGGTCCAAAAGAAATATGACTTGGAAAGACGTCTGGCTCCACTGACTAAGAAATCATTATGTTTCATAAAATCACCTGTTCCACAATTATTGGCACCCCTAACAATTCCTTGAAAATAAATGTAATTGATGTAATTGATGATTGATGTAATTTCTGTCATTTCTACTGTAGTTTAAAGTTGATCAGAGTATTTAGGAACCTTTAATTAGTAATTCATCACTTCCTGTTTCCCTGGGGTATAAATATGGTGCGACACAGAGGCCTATTTCTCTTCAACATGGGAAAGACAAGAGAACACACCATTCAAGCAAGGCAGATGTGTGTCGACCTTCATAAATCAGGCAATTCAACTGGGCCCATGTGTTTTGGTCAGCCGAGACCAAGATAGAGCTTTTTGGCAACAAACACTCTAAGTGGGTCTGGTGTTACACAAAAGATGAGTATGCGGAAAAGCACCTCATGCCCACTATGAAGTATTTGAGAGGATCTATGATGCTGTGGGCCTGTTTCTCTTCCAAAGGCCCCAGGAACCTTGTTAGGGTGCATGGCATCATGAACTCTTTGAAATACCAGGACATTATAAATCAAAATCTGGTGGCCTCTGCCTGAAAGCTGAAGACGGGTCATCACTGGGTCTTTCAGCAAGATAATGACCCTAAACATGTGGCCAAATCTACACAAAAATGGTTCAATAGATACAAAATCAAGCTCCTCCCATGGCCAGCTCAGTCCCTAGACCTCAACCCAACTGAAAACCTGTGGTGTGAGCTGGAGAGGAGAGTGCATAGGAGAGGACCCAGTACTCTGGACTCTTGGATTGTGCGAAGACGAATGGTCGAAGATCCCTCTCTCTGTATTCTCCTATCTTTTGAAATGCTATAGGAGAGGATTAAGTGCTGTCTTGTTGGCAAAAGTGGGTTGTACAAAGTATTAACATTAGGGGTGTCAATAACTGTGGCACAGATGATTTCATGCAAAAGAATCATTTCTATGTGGGATTTTTTCCTCACTGAATAAGTGCACTTGAATTAAAGGTTGGACTTTATACTATTATACTATACTATTAAAATATAAATAAAAAAAAATTATTTGAAGCCTAAGAACACATATTAACAAGGGGTGCCAATAATTGTGGAGGGCGCTGTATACATACATTATACATACTACACACACACACACACACACACACACACACACACACACACACACACACACACACATATATATATATATATATATATATATATATATATATATATATATATATATATATATATACACACACACACACACACACACACACACACACACACACACACACATAAAACTTCCAAATTTAATAGAATATTCAAATCTCTCCTATTTATTGATTTAAAGATTAGAATCTGTACTTTAAGCTGAATATCTCTGCTTGTTTCAAAGAGCTGGTGAGAAGTGAGAAATAAAACATAAGAAATAAACCAAAGAAGACTATCAGGGTTAAAAGCCCCTGCTGCAGCACCAAGTGCTGATCAGTTAACTGATTCCTAACAGACCTTAAACGCTTTTGTTAGGCCTAATGAAGTTTGTGACCACAGGCCTCAAGGCCGGAAAACCATGCTGAAGATAACAGAACAGGGCCCAGAAGAGCATGTTTCAATCAGCTTTTAAAGGGTGATGGGGCAGAAAAGGTCATCTTCCTCCAGTTTACCAGGCTTAATCATCAAACCACATCAGAACAGCCAAGCGGCTTTTCATTTCTTTTGTCTCGCTGATGCACAGCGGGATTCCCAGCGGTCCGAGGGCAGATCCAATCGTGTTCACAAAGGATGCGCGCTGCCAAGGGAAAACCCCAAACATTTGCAAACAAGAGCGTCCAAAGCCAATCATAACCGATTGCCTGGCTTGGCTTGGCTCAGCCCTGGCGGTGCGCCGGCATCATGCTGGGCTGAGGGGTCAAAGGTTAACCAGAGTCGTGAGCCAGTTATCAGCTGACTTGATGCATGGCTTAACCTTGAAATGAGAGGCCCATCGAGGCACCGTTGTAAAGCAGGCAAAAAAGAGCACAGAAGGTGGTCGGGCAGCAGGCTCTGATCACTGAAGCATCTTTTTTCTCTCTGATTTGTGTTTAATATTCACAGAAGAATGTGGTCCAAATCAATTAAATGAGAACGTCACAGATTTTTAATAATTCAGTCATTAAGATGTAAACAAAGCCATTCAGTGTTTTGATGTGAAATGCTGAATTTAACAAAAACTCACCTAGACAGAATTGTTTACAGAACATTGCCTCTAAGCTACCTAACATTACATGAATAGTGTGAGGGTTTTGGCTTAAAAGACACTTTTCACAAGGTTATTCATAATTTAGAGGTACGTGCAGGATGTAAGGCAAATCAGTCACCAAGGAAAACCACCACCCAACACACAATATAAGAACTCAGAAGACGTCTAGATTTACTGCTGGTTTTTAATAGCCAATAAAATGCCTGTTTGTGTATCGTGACATCCTGGTTCCTATCACTGCCACTGTAAAAAATCAGTCTGTATGTTTCTCCACTCCAAACTATTTCACATCAAACCACTCAGCATGACTTTGTTCACACCTCATCTGATTGAAACGTACAAAATTTTTGAAAATTCAGTGGTATTCCCATGTAAGTCCAAATCCATTTTATTTGTATGGAGCTTTAATCGCAAAGCAGCTTTCCCAGAAATATAGCTCTAGACCCCTAATGAGCAAACCGTGGGCCACAGCTGTAGCGAAAAACATGCTTACCTTGCAAACCATTGGCCAATTTGAGGGCATGTCAGCAAAATGCAAGCAAGTTTATCCACCCAGAGTAAAAGTGAATGCTGAGCTTTAGGCAAGTTCTGTATGCAGAGTGAGAATAAGCTTCTTTTTTTTTTTACCTTTCAAATAAGGTAATATCCTCTCGCCAACTCATGTTCTTGCTCTGCTGTGATGTAAATGCAGCATAAGACCAAGAGGGAAAAAAAACAAAAAAACAACAGAGAAACCAGCCCTCTGAAGATGAACTCATCCCTCTCTAGACTGCACAGGATAGCAGAATTATCATAAACAAAGGAGAATTATGATTAAACAAATAGGATTAAACAGAGGCACATGAAGCAGAGGAAAGATCTGTGCGGTAAACTGATGACTGATGTTAAAAGATTATCCGAAGTTGTCAGGAACAGATCTGGTAAATCTGGATTTTGAATTTCAATGCTTTCCTTTTCTGTTTAGACATGCACCTTATTCCTGCACCCCATGATGCTTTGAGTGACTTATGGACAGAATATCAGGTGAAGCATAAACAGGCAATTCTAACAAGTCAGAAATGTGAGAATAAACAAAAAAGTATAAACAATCTTTATCGTTAGGATGCTTAAATCGCTGTTGTCGGAGACAAAACCTTGTATCTCCAAAAAGGTAACTTTATAGTAGAAGGAAGAAACACACTTCACTTTTAATGTAAGTCAATGGAACCAGACTTTTTTCCATGTCATTTTGGGCCATTTCTTTAGGTCAATTCATCATGACATTTACACACAATGTAATGAGCAACAGGCATTTTCAAATTATGTCAAAAAACTTTATGAAGTCACATTCACATGTCTGCTGAAGCTTGCCCTGTTTTTGCATGTAGCATTGCTATACTTAATTATGATCTCATTTTCAACAGCCGCAAACTGCATGCTGTCCAAGAACGCCTCAGAGGCACTACTGGAACAAAACAACAACTTAAAAAGTAAGCAGACACATTGACTTCACTAAAATTTCTTGCTTCCTTGCTCTTCAGATGCAAATTTCAGGCAGAAATCGGGACTGCTCTGATTAAGGTCATTTATGACATTGATTTAAGTTCAGACTCTGTCTGTTCTACTATCGCACAATCTCAGTGCTGCCTTTGATACCATCAACCATAAAAATTCTTATAAATAGACTTGAGAACTGGGTTGGACATGGAACTGCACTAAAATGGTTCAGTTTATACCTGCAAGGAAGGAACTACTTTGTCGAAACAAAAAATACTGAGAGCGTGCCAGAGATGCGAGGCGTGCCCGAAGGCTTGATTTTTGGGCCGCTCTTATTTAATTTATACATGCTTCCTTTTGGCCAAATCCTACAAGACAATGGGATATCTTATCACAGATATGCAGAAGACACTCAGATTTACTTGGGCTGCTTCCCAAACAACCACGTACGCTTTGAAAGTGACTTGAGCACATCACTAATTGGATGGGACAAAAGTTTATGCAGTTGAATAAAGATCATATAAAAAATAAAGTGGATAAAAAAAAAAAAAAAACATCAACTACATCAACATTTTAGAACTATGACATGGACGCCTAGGCCTTTTTTCTATTATTTTAAGTCACCTCAAGACAACCAGAAATCAAAATCAACCATTTTTTCATACAATTTTAATACACATCTGTGGCATCTATCAAGCATCAGTCCTCATAGTAACACAGTGTCTGCTATTAGACTATGTCAGTGCAATGTGGGATTCATACCATCAGGACTGCATTGCAGTAATTATTATGTCTAACATTAAAGCATGGACTGTTATTAGACTGTCAAGAGTGACTATTAGTATAAATGTACTACCTCAATCTTACTTAGTTCAGCTTATGTATGCCCTTACAATCACTCTCATTAGCAGCTACATATAATTTAAGATTAAAATTAAGATTAAATGACTCTTATTAGTTCCACAATGGAGAAATTTCACCTGCGCAATCAAACCCATCCATGCAGTGAAACACCACATACACACTAGTGAAGAGACACACTAGGGGCCAGTGAGCACATTTGCCCAGAGTGGTGGGCAGCCCTATTTGCAGCACCCTGGGAGCCGTTGGGGGTTAGATGTCTTGCTCAAGGGCAACCCAGTCAAATACTACCGCCTCAGGGGATTGAACTGCGAGCTTCCAGTCACTTCTTTACAAAGGACAAAAGATAAATATCAGATTCTTCTGCAACTTTTCAACATACTAGAAGAAAAACATATTGCATAATACCTGCTGAAACTTGTGTACAGTCCATATTTCAGGTTTTTTTCCACCCAATATGTTAAATTCAGTAAATAAACAGTGTGTGCATTAAAATGTGCAGAAGACTGTAGAGGATGTTTTCTCTGATTTTCATTTAGAAAATAAATTAAAAATATGATTTGACCAGGATCATCCAAACCTTTCTATACAACTTTTGGATGCAATGTAGCTCCACCCATTCACGCTGAAGCTTTTAGAATGAGGAACTGCACAGGGCAACACAGGGCAGCAAATCAGAACAAAGCTCATTTAAGTTAAGTTAAGTGATACTTTTTTGATCCCACAACCGGGGAAATTCCACCTCCGGATTTAACCCATCCGTGAAGTGAAGCACCACATACACACTAGTGAACATACACATATAAAATCTTAGGAAAACACTGAGATGCAATTTTTAGGCCTCTAGTGGACACACAAGGGTGTAAAGACTTTAATGGAGGATCAGAGTGTTAAACAGGCTTTAGATCAGGACAGGCGGCGGGGGGAGGTTGTCGGCTCAGCGTTCTCCTGAGCTAATGAGAAACTTCTCACTGTGAACGTGTTGAGCACCATTTCAGATCCATCGCAGCATGCTAACAGTGCACTACCATTACCTTCAACTGCTTTAAGGCTTAACTCTCCTGTGCACACCATTACAGTAATGAAAAGAAGATCCAGAGGAAAGATTACCGTGCTGATTTTAGATGTGTGTAACAAAAACACAAAAAAATGAGCAAGTAAGCAAATTGGGCGTATTTTCATTTTTAAGCCTAAAAATTACAGCGAATTAGATCAGGCTGTTACACTATTTTTCTTTATGGTCTGCCACATATAGTGCAATGCAACAGTCAAAGACCACCCTTTCATTTATTACACTTCCAGTCAAAACGGCCATTAGGTACAAACTATCCATTTTTTAATGTAACAAAAAATGATTTAACAATTTGATATAATGTTATTTCTCAGTATTTAGTCTGTCTAACTTTGCCTTTATAGCTTCCATTCTTTTAGGTTTTCCTTTCAGTATTGCAGTGAAACCTGGAGTGATATATTTTCTCACCTCCAAAATTCAGTCTTTGAAGTTGGTTGCATTTTCTACTTATCACAATGCAAGAAATCCCAAACACATTCAATGATGTTGAGGGTGAGGGTATTGTTCTGAGAGTATACATTTTCTTATTTCTTGTCTATTTCATTTTCTCAGGACACTGTGGAAGATTTCAGATGTGAAGCAAGAGTGGAGATTGATTTTCTCCTCTCTCTCAAATATGAAATCTGATGGTGACAGTTTTGGTGGTCTACCAGGAGTCCCATGTTCTCTATACTTCAGAATCTTTTTTTTGAACTCCAGTTTAAGACGCTCCGTTTTCCCTTGACTTTCCCCTTTGGATTATTTTACATCTAATCTCTTTAGAAATGTCTTCTGAAGCATGAATAAGCTGTACTTACTGGCTGTTTTGACTGGAATTAAATATAGGAAGGTTTCTCTCTGACTTCTGCCCAGTACTGTATTTAGTAAAAGAAACGTTTTTAATGCTACACACTTTTCCAGGTGCAGAATATTAACATCTTCATACTGGCTTGTCAAACTAGTCAAAACACGACCCAGACAGTCTGAAAACATCCTATCACCACTTCAAACCCGGGAAGCAATCTGTCTCTGCTCTGGAAAAAAAAAACAATTCAAATCACCTTGCCTATGCTTTTTCTCTTTTGTTTATCCTATCAGTCATGGGCAAGGGCTGCATAAGAAACACCACTTTTATTTCAAACCTAAATGCTCAGTAAAAAAAAAACCCACAAATTATTTGAAAAACTGTCAGAACTGGCCGTGAAGTTTTCACTCTTACAGCTGAAGGACTGTAGTCTGCCCGTAAGTGCGTGCGGATTTTGCTCTTCACTAACCCCTGATAGCGAGCAAGTGCATCTCTCTGTAAAATTCTCCAATAGCTGCACTCATGAAATATTCAGACGTATATTACGAATGGAGCCGTTTATGGCCGATGAGCGGAATACTAACTCGGCCTCGCTGCTGCTGTCGGGCAGACAGTTCGCTCAATGTTAAAACATAAACCGCTACTTCGGCCCTTAACAACAAACCGTCGGCTGCGAAAAAGATGATCACAAACACAAAAGTCTGGTTAGCATAGACCAACTGTTCCTGATCCGTGGCAGTTGCTCGAGCTCGTCATCCCGCTTGTCAGTTTCTTTCCCGGGACACCTGTAAGACCAGCTGCCACCGTAGCAGTAGAGTTTTCTGCAGACTCAGAACAATTAAGGCCTACAGTACCCACTGAAACAGGCTATGTTCGGATCATTGCACAAGCAGGACCTGACAAGACGGTCAGCATAGCATTTCGTTTTAAAAAATGTCTAAAGTTAAAGGAGAAATCAACAGATTTTTTTTTTCTGCATAAATCACTCACTAATATGTAAACAAAGTCATTTGGTGAGTTTGTGTGAAATGGTTCATTATAGAGAAAGGGCAACACAGTGATAAATCTGGTTGAATAAAACGTGGTAAATATATAATAAAATAATGCTAACCATGCAGTAGAAAACCATGAAAAGGCTTCTTAAAAAGACTAAAGTCTGACACCCTCTCACATCTTAAGACAATGTCACAGAGTTGCAAAGACGGGGGATCTTGCAGTGTCACTATTTGAAGACTGAGATTAGTTCCCATCATGCATCTGGTGGAAATTTACAAGAAGAGAAAACCTTTCCTCTCTACACTCTGTAGTGGTACAAATGGCTGGGAACGCTCAGCCCAGTTCACTGTAGAGCTGTAGAGCGTTTGGTGTAAGGCCAGTAGAAGTTTTCTTTGGCTACTACTTTGTCCTGCATGAGCTTATTCACTATTTAAGGACTGAAAGGACTGGATTTAAGCAAAACCGGTATCTTATTGAATTTTTGTCACTATTTAGAGATAGAAGAGTGACAGTTTGTATACACGGTATCCTCAGAACATACTGTTCTTTCCCCAGTCCATACATACAAATTAAGCTGCAAAAACAGCCTGTTTTGAATTCAATATTTTCGTGATGTCATTAAAACCAACACATTTACATATACCCATCTATCTAGCCTACAGCAGTTCGGCCCTGCCCATTCAAGCAGAAATTATAAGGAGTGTTTCAACCCGGACGTCTCTCTGAACCAGACCAATAAAAGCCAGACAACCAGTTTCCATATATTAATTATAAAAGGCACAGTAACAAAAACTGTTTTAAAAAATTAACATACTCAATTAATATTTAACTGTTTTTGGTTCATAAAAAGCACACACATTAAATGTCGATATCAGGTGAATAAAACACATAGAATCTAGAATATGGGCTCTTTAAATGCTTAAGATGTCTAGTTACCATCACCACTGTGAACTATTTTAACTCGGCAAGTTTCTCTAGAACAAAGCGTTTCACATCAGACCACTCTGAATGACTGTTCATACGTTCAGCATTTAATTAAGCAGAAATTAATAAAAAACTGTGGTGGTTTTACTTTTAAACCTTACAAAAAGCATGCCTCTAATGCACAAAGTTGCAGCATGGTTTGAAAAAAACAGCCCAGTCGTCCAAACGACTAGATGTTACATTATAAATAACATGATGTCCAATTATAATAAGATGTTCAAGCCGATTTTTAAAAAGAAGGATTAAAGAATGGATTACAAAGGTCCTGTAGCAATATTTGTCTCTCTCTCTCTCTCTCTCTTGCTCGCTCTCGCTCCCATCTCTCATCTCATCTACTCTCTCGCTCTCTTCTGACAGCTGGTGTCAGGCTTGTCTTCTCCAAGCCATAGTGCAGAGGCCCTCAGAGCTAATGAGAGACCATTAGCCAGCGGAGTGGTGTCCGGCCGGTGGAGCTGAGCGTCATGTTTGTGTGCGTGTGTATATCAGGTTCTGAGCTGCACAGCTCACTGCCATAAGTAGCGGTGCTACTCCGCGGCCAGCTAATGAAAGCCTGCTCGTCACCTGGATGTGCTGAAAGTGGAAAGGCTGGCGCTAAATGAAGCTCTCTGTCACCACTCCGAACTGCCAGACAGGACCGTGAACTCAAGGAAAGGGAAAAGGCCAGGCAGAGGCTAAGAGAGTGTGAGGGGCGCTGGAAGAAACCTCTGCAGTGCAAGTGTGGCTGTGGCAGGGTGTTTGTACAAGTGCCAAACTGTTGACTGGCAAACAGCATTGTGGTCTACTTCTCCATTATTTCGGCAAGGCAATACAGCAACAACACAGAGCAGCATCTTTCATACTAGTTTAGATAGCAGTAGTTTAAATTACCAGACAGTCCAAAAGCAGTATTGCTCTAGACCTGGGGTACCAGACATACCGCTTAGATTATGGTTCATAACTCACCATCTGCAAAATGATGACTGACCAATCAACCAATCATTGCTTAGCAACTGTCTGCAAGTGCTACTACTTCTGACAAGTGAATGAAAAAATGCCAAGAAAACAAATGTGCATTAAGAACAGCAGTTGCAGAAAACTAGTCACGATATTTAGTCTAAAAGACATGAAAAGGTGGTAATAAAGCAATAAGGCACTTGAAGCTGTGTGTTACTGCGACTGTATCACTTGAACAGTGTTCTTAGGCACAACACAACGCTTAGTAAGTAACACACAAGTGGCTTATTGCTTTTATAAACTGCGGCCAACATGAAATATGATCAAATACACTATTTTTAGAACATAATTTCTGTTATTATTAATAATAATCTGCATAAACATGCATTCTGCCAAATGTAGTTCCTTTAGAGTATGGTATTGTTGCTCATGGTCACCTGAATGAGGACATTGTTTGGTCGCCGGTCGCTGTATATTGCAGTCATTTCATTACTTTAACTTTTTGTTGTACAACAATGAACATGTGATAGAACAGCACTTTTTAATGCAGAAACATTCGCTTTATAAGTACTTTTTGGTCACGGATTTACCACTGCAAGTCTTATTTAGAACTAATCCAGCAGCGCCCTGTTGTGGCTCCCTGCTCCCTACATAGTGCAATACGTAGGAATTAAATACTACATCCTGCACCACAACAGTACAAAACAGCTAAGAAATTGTCATTTAGGACTCTGAAACATCCATACTCAATAAATGATGCACTATTCGGTTGTAGAGACTATAATTTCTTAACTTTTGTAGCTAGCACACTATTCATGGAGTACCGAGTCGTTTGAGATTCAGTCTGGGTTTGAAGCTACTTCTGTTTGAAACATGCACATTTGAAGCACATTATCCATTCAAGTGATAATTTTAGATGTATATACTGCTAACTGTTTCACAATTAATCATAAAGTAAGTACTTTAATTCAATTCTGTGATATTAATGATAAAGGTGTTTAGGCTGTTAGCTAGCAGGCTTGCCTGGTTCTAGTCAAGAACATAAGTTTTCAGCACCGCAGTTTAAACAAAAATGGGTTCTTATTTCAGCAATATACTCGGTGGTCCATGTAATCAGTCAATGATCATCCTATTAACAGCAGAAGTGCTTTTTATCGTGACGTGGCGCAGTAATACAGTTCGGATCACAGCTCAGCCAATCAGATTTTAGGACCGGAACTATCCATTTTATGAGGAACATATAATGCCTGATGTATGCTGTACTGATAATCTGGAGGATGGAGCGGAGCTATTTCACTCCTGAAGCTGAAAAAGCTCTGGCTTAAATTATGTGAAACACGCTCAAAGCTCAGTTTCAAAACTACAAACAAGCATCAACAAGTAATGCTAAACTTAATCTAGGTTACTGCATTTGCTAACATTCATTTTAATGTGATGTCCAACCTTGCAAATTAATCTTAAGATCAGTTGGCCAGCCAAGTCGGCCTTAGCTTAGCTGCTGACAGGTAAATAAATGAAATTAAATCAAATTAAACATGACCGCTCACATTTGGGATAAAAAACGTTCTGCCTGGAGATGAATCTCAATGCACTCATATGCATGCAATCCTTTGCTTTCTTTAAGGTTCGCTTGTGAAAAGACGACATATCCTCTTTAAAAGTCTCAGAGGACACTATATCCCTACACCCCTCTACACTGCTCATTCAACGCTACATGTATTGCTTGCAAACTGTTTGTCGACATAGAGGTGTGCAAACTACACTAGTGATCACAGATGAGGCTCACACCCTACACGATACTTCACCTGGAGAAACCTGTGACAAAGTAGACCTGACGACAAAATCCCACTGACTCACGGAAAGAGTGTTATGTGCCAAATGTGGAGACTGGGACGCTTGCTGCGGTTGTTGTTTTCACATAAACCAGAAAGGAGATATTTATATAGCCTTGTCTTCAGCCTATACAGAATGCAAGTGGCCATCACCAGCACAGAGGAGTCAATGTTTGTGCCTTCTTTTTCCCCCAATAATCTCTCTGTTCATGTTTTGGTTTATCTTGACTTACTCTCAGAGTTTCCTCTTACACTCTGATTGGCTACTGCTCATTGCAGATTATGCTAATTGACATAGAGGTGTTCAAGATTCCGCGCCAAGAATCTCAAACATGCCTGAAAATACTGAGGCGAGAAAATCTTTGCTGGAGCATCCAGAATACACAGGCAGCTGTCACAGGCATGCGTAATGATTTGGCGCCAAGCTGGCACATATCGCCAAACATTTCCCCGCAACTGGACAATTGGGGCTAAAATTGAGAGCGATTTCAGCGCAGGGCTCTGAACCGGTTCAACATCCGGAAAAGAAAACCAGGAATGTGCATATTTTGCTACGCTCTCAGAAAAAAAAGGTAGGATAGTATCTCTTGTCGTCTCCAGGCTTTTTATTTTATGTTCTGTTTTATTTTATTTATGTACTTTTGCACTGTGAAAATTTTATTTAAGGTTCATAATTGGACCTTAAAACCACTGTTGTACATTTGAGGGAACATTTATATTGTTTGTACCTTGATGAATGAAAAATGTACCTGCACAGAACATTTATTTGTAACCGTGTAGGAACAAAATTGTAACCCGACAACACAATCAACCACAAAAGTTCCCTAACAAAACCATGAATTTGAAATCTGTTACTGTCTAATAACATTAATTTGTGTTCTGAGTAGCTCTTTATGCTATTATTTATGTCTTACATATAAGTGGCCAAATGCTTCTGGATCGACATCACATCTTGTGTTATTTCAGTTCATCATTTTACACACAATGGTCCTCATCCACCAACTGTTCTTTGTGAAATTTCACAAAGATTCAGTTTTCATGAAGATTCTGACATTCACCCGCATTTTCTTACTCTGAATCTGTTCTTAGGTAAAAACATAATCGACACACACTCAAGAGAACAAAGGTGCACACAGTTCTGCGGTTTAAGAACACGTCACGAATCTGACGCAGACTTTTTCTTGGGATCTTTCTCAAGAACCAATTTAAGAAAAAAAGCAAGAGATTTGTGAATGAGACCCATTATGCACATGGCAGACTATACATGGTTTCATGGATAAACAAAATGCACAAATTAAACTATTACAAACATTCTCATAACATAGAACTCAACTATGTTAAAGTAAGCATTAGACAGATAAGCAAGCCTGTTTGTTGGTGTGCTACACGCAAGAAAAACGGCTTGGCTCGTTAAGCTGGACTAGGGATGGGCATTCTGAGCAACTAGTAGTCACTTGTAACTTGTACTCGAGCAGTCAAACACAAAAGTTTAGCTGCTTTTCAAACTTACAGTCCTATAATATTAGGCCTACATACAGCTTATCTAAAAACAAAGGCTTTATGGATATTATATTTTGTTCTAACCAGTTTAGGAAATGGTTGAAGTTTAAATGCAAGAGCGACAAATATTGGTTCTGCTTGGAGTGACCTCATTTTATATAACCAGTCCTACTCCAGTGTACCAGATTAAAAACTGCCTAAGGCAATGAAAGTAGGACGGAAGAATATAGTAGCGAGGAAAACTAAATTGGTGTAAATGCAGCCCAAAATCCACTTAGGGTGGGACCCATTATATTTTGACCAGACCAGAGCCTGGTCTGGTAATATCTCAAGACTCTGCTTTTTCTGCATAAGCAGAAAGGCACAGCACTGATTCAGCTCAAGAAGAAATAGACATCTGCAGTACAAAACAAGTAATCAAGATGGTCCTAGAGCTGCTGCTGCATCTTCTCTCAACCATATCAGAAGTCCAATCATTCCAGGCATGTCCAGCTCTGGTCCTGAAGAGCTTTAGTTCAGCATAGTCTGAGTAGGCAAATGAACAAACTCTGCTGGACTCCAGCCTTTTATGACTTGAACTGGACACCGCTGGTTTATCTGCATGAGGTGAAATAGAGGGAGAAGTCACTAACACCTGCTGAGGCTGTAATGGAGAAATACTCGGTCCCTGACACGGACGGGAGAACAGCCAAACTCTGCTCATTGGATTCCAAATGGGGAGGCTGTGTTCTGCGCTTTCCCCTGCGACTACAGGCGCTAACAGACGCAAAGAGAGTCTCTGGTGTACGTAAGGACCTTATGAAGGACAGCTTGTGAAGGACTGCTCAGAGGGACAGGCGCGTGTACGTGTGTGTGCGTATGTGTGTGGAATATCGAGCTTACCGTGTTCCATCTGCCTTCCAGCTAACCTTGTAGCCATTCTGCTCCAAGAGACGAATGTTCCGCCTGTCCATCGACACGGGCTGGGCGCCGGGAAACCCAGACCTGAGACAGACGCACAAAGAGATGAAAAATAGGGCTGCTCTTATATCATTATTGTTAACGATAAGAGGCATAAACACCTTCGTTCGAATGCGATAATGCTGATGCTATCTGCGTTGTATTGCATTGGCTGTACTTGGGTGATAATTCTTCCCATTTACCAGCATGTAATGGCATACAAGCTGTCGATATTTTGCTCTTATTGATGGACAAATAACATATAGGCAAGAATTTGCTGAACTTGTCTACCATACTAAGTTGCTCGGAATTAGAGTACATGTTCTAAGGAAAAGATGAGGGAATTAAAAATGTAGCAACAAGCTTGTTTAATTATATCCAAATAGATACACTTTTAGGAAAAGGGTTCTATATGGTACCAAAAAAAAGGGTTCTTTGACTTGTAACAATAGTGGATATATAGAACCCTTTTCAATACAACACATTCTACATCCATCAATCTGAAGAACTCTTTAAACTTTTAATCATGTAAAGGGTTCTTTGATCATATATTTATTTTAAGTTTAACTCTCTTTTTAAAGTTGTTTTAAGTTTCTTTTTAACTTTATTTCAGTTCCTATTGCAGTTAACATTTTGAATCTACTAAGCTACATGTTTTCTTCCATGTCTTCTTTCATTAGAGGCTGTTCAGCCAAAATTATGGCACTTCTGATTCTTTAAGCCATTCCAGAAGGAATGTATAAATGTAGAGAACTTATTCATAAGTGTTGTGCATTCTAATTCATTTTTAGGTAATGGCACTGGTGTTAAGAGGCTTAAAAATCAACAGCACAAAATGTCAGCAGTCAGCAGAGGAACACATTTAAAAATGTTTTATTATACAGTAAATACCATGAGAAAAAGGTTTGTGTGTTGAATAAGTAACATTAACTACCTCTTCAAATGGTAGTTAAAACTACAGCTAACGGGCACAACACTGGATTCTGATGAGGACCCTCTTAAACAAGGTATTTCTCCTTAGTGGACAAAACACCCCAGACAGCAAGCATATATCGGTCCGCTGGCTTGATAAGGTCGGCACCCCACGGTGTCCATTTGACCACCCAGATTATTGTCCTGAACATGAGCTCTAACTAGTTTTTAACCTCCTCAAACAGATTTTAAATGCACACAGCCTTTTATGTTATAATATAAACTCAAGTCAAATGTTACAAACAACAGAGAGAACAAATGGTTTTATAGAAAACGCTGTTGCTGACACTCTGCTAGATAAAATTTATTCACTAAACTAATTTACAAAGAATAACCAAAAAAAGAAGGAAGGAAAAATAAATTAGTGGAAAATGAGTGTTGATGAGTGGAATTTAGTCTATTACTCTGTTTAAACACCACCTGGCAAATGCTGAGTAAAACACCAGTGCACAGCCAGCCCTGTCATCAGGCTCACTATACTCTTGCTATCCAGGGATGTTATTAGTCAGAAAAATGTATTTCCTCTGTTACTGAAACTAGTTACTATCAGCAAAAATGGTCAGCACGGTTAGCAATAAATCTGCACTACACCTGCTTTCTCAGTCACATCTTTAACGACATTCATTCACATTAAGGCACTTGTGTTTTGGCATGTCACAGTGTGACATACATACTTACACACAAACACAAGCAAAACCGCAACAGAAACATAAAGGCAGCATTTTATTGAATTATTAGTCTCTCTGTTTCTAAGTCTCTCATCTTCCTGTGCTGAAACTGAATAGCAATTTCAGATTTCAAATACTGGCACCTTAAACATTTAACCAAGTACTCTAGTACTCACGCACATCCCTAATATTCATCACCAAAGGGATTTAAAAAATGTACATGTACACCAAGCAGGCATAACATTATGACCACCCCCCTGTTTCTACATTCATTGTCCATTTTATCAGCTCCACTTACTGTATAGCTGCACTTTGTAGTTCTACAGTTACAGACTGTAGTCCATCTGTTTCTCTGATACTTTGTTACCCCCTTTTACCCTGTTCTTCAGTGGTCAGGACCCCCATGGACCCTCACAGAGCAGGTACTATTTGGGTGGTGGATCATTCTCAGCACTGCAATAACACTGACGTGGTGGTGGTGTGTTAGTGTGTGTTGTGCTGGTGGTCTGGCCACCACCACATCAGTGTTACTGCAGTGCTGAGAATGATCCATCACCCAAATAGTACCTGCCCTATGAGCGCCCATGGGGGTCCTGACCACTGAAGAACAGGGTGAAAGGGGGCTAACAAAGTATCAGAGAAACAGATGGACTACAGTCTGTAACTGTAGAACTACAAAGTGCTCCTATACAGTAAGTGGAGCTGATAAAATGGACAATGAGCAGAGACACAAGGAGGTGGTCATAATGTCATGCCTGATTAGTGTACATGTTTAACCATATCACTCAGCCCCATATGCACCTTTAGTAAAATTTAAAGATCTAGATCTAAATGAAAAGGAACTAACTGCTTTCTAATCTCCTCAGGCTGAGTCAGATCTGTGCTTCTAAAAACCATGAAGTTTGCTTTGCCTGTCTTCGCTCTGAGATGCATGACTCATTGTTCACACCTCAGAGCTAATCAATATGAAGTCGGAGGACGGGCTATGTGACAAAAGCCATTCTTATGCCACAAAAAGGGCTGTCATTTATTAAGGCACGACTTTACTTTTAGACAGTTCAGAGGACATCAGCAGAAATGTTTCCGCCTTCTCTGTAGGCATCAGAAAAGGAGCTATTTGCGGCCATACACTGTGTGTGACAAGACTTCACACTGATGTAAGTCTGGCACAACCCCATCTTGCCCCATTTTAAAAGCGTGGCATTTTGCACAAGAATTTAACACTTTTTTCAGCACTTCCAAGCAAACTCAAAGTCAAAAATCAGTTCAGAAGCAGGGAGTATTTAGTGCTTGGTAAACCGCCTTGAACAGGCTTATAAAGTGCTCTTACTTTGGGTTCTTCTTTCACTGTGCAGAACGTGACCTCATCAAAAGAAAAGCCATTTGATCATTTGGTCACATAAAGCTCTTGTTTCTGAGTATAAAGGACTGCATAATTTCTCTAATTGTTTCTGATCTACACAAAGGTTTAGCAATGGCATATTTAAGATATAAAAAATGGACTAATTTCTCCTCCATAAAGACTCTGTATCTGAATAATACTAAGCTGTTAGCATATAAAAGAAACAACACTAAAAGTTCAGCAGGGCAGTGTGGTTGCATCACATCACACTTCCCTCACTTCCCATTCTGGACAGTGGAAAAGGCTTTTCCCTGTTCACATAGAGATAGAAACAGAGGTCATATCCAAGCACTCACTTTTCCCATTCGCAGAACTCCTGGCACTTCCGCTGTACCTGCCCCAGTTTGGGTTGTATGGTCACCTGATTCACTCCTTTAACTGATACACCCTCCAGGAACACGGCCCCCTGATGTGAAAGAAATGAATTTAAATAACAACAACAACAACCACCACCATAAAGATCATTTACACAACTTCCCCCTTTCACCAACCATATCATACCGCACAAAAGAGTCAAAATGACCACTGTTCCTTTTCTGACTTGCATAAGGAAAGAGAAAGTCAAAAGAAAAGTTTAAAAAATTATTAAAAGCTGCAAAGAAAGTGGGACTGTCCCCATCATATAAACAGTACTTTTATCTTTAAGAGAGAGGAGAGAAATCAAGCTTCAGTCTTGCTTCAGATCTGAAAACATCCACAGGTGTTTCTGCCCATCCTTCCACTGCGAGAAGACGACTCAGCGCTACAAGTCTGAATAGATGCGTAGCTGTCAAGAAGCCCTCACTGAGAAAAGGACACAGACTAAAAAGAAGAACATGTGCAGATCAAACCAAGTAGCTGCTGGTGTTCTCAAAACACTGGACTGACCACCTCAGAGTCCAGTTCTCAACATCACTGAATGTGCTTGGGATCCCTTGGATTTTGAGAAGCAGAAAATGCAACTAACTTATAAGGCTGAACTTTGGAGGTGTGGAAGAATATGCCTGATATCTTTGAAGAACTGAAAGCTGTTCTCCTGAAAAGAATGGAAGCTGCAATGAAAGAAAAAGATGGACATACTACATAATGAAACTGATGTTATATTCAGTTGTTGAGGCTTCTGTGTGATTTTCTGTTTAATATTCACCGATCAGGCATAACATTTTGACATTTCAGAACAAAAATACTGGCACTCTGAATGTTTAACCAAGTACTCAAGTACTCACGCACATCCCTAATATTTACCACCAAAAGGGATTTTAAAAATGTGCATGTACACCAATCAGGCATAACATTATGACCACCTCCTTGTTTCTTTGCTTATTGTCCATTTTATCAGCAAAACTTACTACATAGGTGCACTTTGTAGTTCTACAGGACGCTGCCCACAGGACACTGTTGGCTGGATATTTTTGTTTGGTGGACTGTTCTCAGTCCAGCAGTGACACTGAGGTGTTTAAAAACTCCAGCAGCACTGTTGCATCTGATCCACTCAGACCAGCGCCACACACACTGACACAACCACCACCACATCAGTGTTATTGCAGTGCTGAGAATGATCCACCACCCAAATAGTACCCGCTCTGTGAGGGTCCATGGGGGTCCTGACCACTGAAGAACAGGGTAAAAGGGGTCTAACAAAGTATCAGAGAAACAGATGGACTACAGTCTGTAACTGCAGAACTACAAAGGGCACCTATATAATAAGTGGAGCTGATAAAAAGGATAATGAGCATAGAAACAAGGAGGTGGTCATAATGTTATACCTGCTCTGTGTATATTTTCTGCTCAAATTAATTACTTGTATTTAATGGCCATTTTGACTGGAAATTAAATAAATGAAAAGTGGTTTCTGACTTGCACAGTACTGTAATTGATAAGCAAAGATAATAATATACAAAAATTCAAGCTTAGCTGTTTATTTTAGCTTTAAAACTTACCGTTGTTCACTTTTATAGACAGCAGTGCGTCACACAATGTCAGAAAACACACAAGCAAGTCATTTGAGATCACTTAACAACAGTTTGTGGTAAGTGTCTGATGGCTTAGGCACGCAGTCTGCACAGCTAATGGATGGCTATAAGCTTCCATTATTTATTAGGGACATTAGCCTTGTAGCTCCAGTGCAACAGTAATGAAGCAAACTTCAGACAGCAAACATGTCTTGGCTGATTGATTATTTTTAGGTTAAGGGCAAAAGTGTAAATTTGATTGTTGGCAGAACCATCGCTTTAAAGCCTGTGGCGTCCAGGCCCCCTTTTGCCTGTCATATCCTCCTACACACAGCCAACTCAGATAAACTTCCTCCGAGCGCCTTCGCCAAGCTGGGAGAGGAAATATGACTGACATTAATAATGGTGGAAGAAAAAAAAAAAAATCCCCCTGAATAGAAACATAAGCCCTCCTTCTGCCTCATGCTTGATTTGTTTTCCGGTGCCATCGTTGGGGAGCCGTGGGCCTGATGGATATACACGGTAGTAATTTCATTAGAGCCATTACAAGGGACATCCACATAGGCCTAGCTAATTGCACTATTCTAATGAGACAGGAGGATGCAGCTGCAATTATCACACACTGAGTTGTTCATTAAATGGATGAAAAATCGAAGATGGCTGCTCCTGTTTGAAAACATATGGGAAACTTAGCAAAAACAAAAAAAAGGTGTGAGTTTAGTGAGTTTACAGTTCATTTAGCCGACTTCAGAAAGCAGCATCAAAACAAAGCTTCTTCAACTTTGATACAATAAGCAGCTCCCTCATTTGCCAGATTGTCTAAAGCTCAGAGCAGAAAGAAAACATCTACATCAGCCAAGTGGAATAAAGGAAAGTGGGTTACTGAGTTGTGAAAGCTGCTTGCTCAGCTTTGGGTGAGACAAACTACAGGCTCCACTTCTTGTACATGTAGCAAGACTAAAAATGGAACTAGCTCACCTACTTAATGCCAGAGCACACCATCCCAACAACACCAGCAGAACAAAACTGGCAGTTGTTACACTGTACAGTGTATTGTTAAAAAAAAAAAAAAGTATACACAAAACAGTGTGAATGGGGAGAAGGTTATAGTACAGCCTGAATGGACTAATATATTTTAGAATGGTGTAAATGGAAAAGACGAAGGAGAGACCACATTCTAGAACAGTGTGAATGGGGAGAACATTCTAGAACAGTATGCATAAGGGAAATATTGTATAACTGTGTGACTGGGCAGGAGAATTCTAGACCAGTGTGAATAAAGAAGAAACATTCTAAACCAGTGTGATAAGAACATTCTAGAACAACTGGAATGGATAAGAGCATTCTAGATTAGTGTGAATGAGAGAAAACATTCTAGAAGACTGAACAGAGGAGAACATTCTAGACCACATTCAACGACAGAGTGAACTGGGGAGAATGTTCTCGAACTCTGTGAATGTTGGCAGTTGTTTTACAACGTCAAAAAAAAGGCTTTACACACGAAACAGACCAGTGTTAATGTCCAAGAAGATTCTAGAACAGTGTGAATGGAGAAGATTCTAGAACAGTTTGAATGTAAGAGAAGAATTTAGAACAGTGTGAATGGAGAAGATTCTAGAACTGTGTAAACTGTGAACAAAAGAGAAGATTCTAGAACAGCGTGAATGGAGAAGATTCTAGAACAGCGTGAATCTGAGAGAAGAATTTAGAACAGCGTGAATCTGAGAGAACAATTTAGAACAGCATGAATGGAGAAGATTCTAGAACAGTGTAAACTGTGAACAAAAGAGAAGATTCTAGAACAGCGTGAACGTGAGAGAAGAATTTAGAACAGCGTGAATCTGAGAGAAGATTCTAGAACACCGTGAATGTGAGAGAAGAATTTAGAACAGCGTGAATGTGAGAAGAATTTAGAACAGGGTGAATGTGAGAAGAATTTAGAACAGCGTGAATGGAGAAGATTCTAGAACCGTTTGAATGGAGAAGATTCTAGAACAGCGTGAATGTGAGAGAAGAATTTAGAACAGCGTGAATCTGAGAGAACAATTTAGAACAGCATGAATGGAGAAGATTCTAGAACAGTGTAAACTGTGAACAAAAGAGAAGATTCTAGAACAGCGTGAACGTGAGAGAAGAATTTAGAACAGCGTGAATCTGAGAGAAGATTCTAGAACAGCGTGAATGTGAGAAGAATTTAGAACACCGTGAATGTGAGAGAAGAATTTAGAACAGCGTGAATGAGAGAAGAATTTAGAACAGGGTGAATGTGAGAAGAATTTAGAACAGTGTGAATGGAGAAGATTCTACAACTGTGTAAACTGTGAACAAAAGAGAAGATTCTAGAACAGCGTGAATGGAGAAGATTCTAGAACAGCGTGAATGTGAGAGAAGAATTTAGAACAGCGTGAATGTGAGAAGAATTTAGAACAGCGTGAATGTGAGAAGAATTTAGAACAGCGTGAATGTGAGAGAAGAATTTAGAACAGCGTGAATGTGAGAAGAATTTAGAACAGCGTGAATGTGAGAAGAATTTAGAACAGCGTGAATGTGAGAAGAATTTAGAACAGCGGTGAATGTGAGAGAAGAATTTTGGAACAGCGTGAATGGAGAAGATTCTAGAACAGCGTGAATGTGAGAGAAGAATTTAGAACAGCGTGAATGTGAGAGAAGAATTTAGAACAGCGTGAATGTGAGAGAAGAATTTAGAACAGCGTGAATGTGAGAGAAGAATTTAGAACAGTGTGAATGGAGAAGATTCTAGAACAGCGTGAATGTGAGAGAAGAATTTAGAACAGTGTGAATGGAGAAGATTCTAGAACCGTTTGAATGGAGAAGATTCTAGAACAGCGTGAATGTGAGAGAAGAATTTAGAACAGTGTGAATGGAGAAGATTCTACAACTGTGTAAACTGTGAACAAAAGAGAAGATTCTAGAACAGTGTGAATGGAGAAGATTCTAGAACAGCGTGAATGTGAGAGAAGAATTTAGAACAGCGTGAATGTGAGAGAAGAATTTAGAACAGCGTGAATGTGAGAGAAGAATTTAGAACAGCGTGAATGGAGAAGATTCTAGAACAGCGTGAATGTGAGAGAAGATTCTAGAACAGCGTGAATGGAGAAGATTCTAGAACAGCGTGAATGTGAGAGAAGAATTTAGAACAGTGTGAATGTGAGAGAAGAATTTAGAACAGCATGAATGTGAGAGAAGAATTTAGAACAGTGTGAATGGAGAAGATTCTAGAACAGCGTGAATGTGAGAGAAGAATTCAGAACAGCGTGAATGTGAGAAGAATTTAGAACAGCGTGAATGGAGAAGATTCTAGAACCGTTTGAATGGAGAAGATTCTAGAACAGCGTGAATGTGAGAGAAGAATTTAGAACAGTGTGAATGGAGAAGATTCTACAACTGTGTAAACTGTGAACAAAAGAGAAGATTCTAGAACAGCGTGAATGGAGAAGATTCTAGAACAGCGTGAATGTGAGAGAAGAATTTAGAACAGCGTGAATGTGAGAGAAGAATTTAGAACAGCGTGAATGTGAGAGAAGAATTTAGAACAGCGTGAATGTGTGAGAAGAATTTAGAACAGCGTGAATGTGAGAGAAGAATTTTGGAACAGCGTGAATGGAGAAGATTCTAGAACAGTGTGAATGTGAGAGAAGAATTTAGAACAGTGTGAATGTGAGAGAAGAATTTAGAACAGTGTAAACTGTGAACAAAAGAGAAGATTCTAGAACAGCGTGAACGTGAGAGAAGAATTTTGAACAGCGTGAATGTGAGAGAAGAATTTAGAACAGCGTGAATCTGAGAGAACAATTTAGAACAGCGTGAATCTGAGAGAACAATTTAGAACAGCGTGAATCTGAGAGAACAATTTAGAACAGCATGAATGGAGAAGATTCTAGAACAGTGTAAACTGTGAACAAAAGAGAAGATTCTAGAACAGCGTGAACGTGAGAGAAGAATTTAGAACAGCGTGAATCTGAGAGAAGAATTTAGAACATCGTGAATGGAGAAGATTCTAGAACCGTTTGAATGGAGAAGATTCTAGAACAGCGTGAATGTGAGAGAAGAATTTAGAACAGTGTGAATGGAGAATATTCTACAACTGTGTAAACTGTGAACAAAAGAGAAGATTCTAGAACAGCGTGAATGGAGAAGATTCTAGAACAGCGTGAATGTGAGAGAAGAATTTAGAACAGCGTGAATCTGAGAGAAGAATTTAGAACAGCGTGAATGGAGAAGATTCTAGAACAGCGTGAACGTGAGAGAAGAATTTAGAACAGCGTGAATCTGAGAGAAGAATTTAGAACAGCGTGAATGGAGAAGATTCTAGAACCGTTTGAATGGAGAAGATTCTAGAACAGCGTGAATGTGAGAGAAGAATTTAGAACAGCGTGAATGTGAGAGAAGAATTTAGAACAGCGTGAATCTGAGAGAACAATTTAGAACAGCGTGAATCTGAGAGAACAATTTAGAACAGCATGAATGGAGAAGATTCTAGAACAGTGTAAACTGTGAACAAAAGAGAAGATTCTAGAACAGCGTGAACGTGAGAGAAGAATTCAGAACAGCGTGAATCTGAGAGAAGAATTTAGAACATCGTGAATGGAGAAGATTCTAGAACCGTTTGAATGGAGAAGATTCTAGAACAGCGTGAATGTGAGAGAAGAATTTAGAACAGCGTGAATCTGAGAGAAGAATTTAGAACAGCGTGAATCTGAGAGAACAATTTAGAACAGCGTGAATGGGGAAGATTTTAGAAGAGTGAGAATGTGAGAATATTTTTTGAGTGAGAATGAGTGCCCACATTGGAGAGTGAAAGGGGAGAACATTCAAGTCCAGTGTAGGGGGGGGGTGGCATTTTTGGACAACGTAAGAAACGTAGAAGATTCTAGGGCAGTGTGAATGGATGAGAATTGAGGGAACATGGGACGTATGGGTCTGCTGAGGTTTGTTGGGTCAGTGTGGCATATTCTTATATGACAGTCAAATAAAAAAAGTTTCAGAAGAAAGAACTTTTCAAACTCTGTCTGTTCAGTTTCACAGTAAACGTATACTGGCTCTGGATATCAGCCTGAAGCACATGACTGTTGGATTCAGTACTATGTACAAGAGAACAGACATTTGTGTTCTGACAGAATAAAATCTCACCAATTTCAGTTTCTCTTTCTTCTTCTTGCCTGGATTGGACCCAGACGAGCTCGGTCCAGACTCCTGACTAATCACGTTCCCGTCGTCATCGACATCACCGTCATTGTCGTCCTCAAAACACCAATCAGGGAGCTGGGGCGCAGAGGGGGTGTCGTCTACGTCACCATAGCGACGAAAGAGCTCTTTCAGGTAGTCTCCTTTGTAGATGCCAGGTGAGCGTGCCTGGGCAAACGCCGCTACGGCCGCCTCAACGCTGAACAACACACAGAGAAACAAACCTCACTACAGCGGACAACGAGCATTACAGCAGAGTTTCACTAAAGAATTGATACAGTTGATCAGCCAACACTTTCTTGGTATCCTAAGTTTGCTTATTTAGTTTTCTGCTGCAGTAATGAGGCTAATGTAGCTAACAAGTCACTAAACACACTTTGGCCAGGCGCCATGCAGAAAGTTACTTATCAATCACACTACCTTTAAAATTATGCATTAACACGCAATACTGTGCACAGGTCAGATACCACCCTATATTTATTTAACAAGCAGAAAACACACAGTTCTGTGCAAATGTCTTAGGTACCTAAGCACATTCTTTAAAACCATCTGGCTCACCAGTAAGTTTATTCTGGATTATAAAAACCACATATATCATTAGAATAATTGCAAATAAACATTCATTTGTAATAATAAAAAACAGGAAAAAGTAATAAGAATGTCCCTTTTTTAAAAAGTCAGCTTGTCTGAAGAACGAAGTTTGCTCACAGATTTCTCACTGATGTCTCCAACCATCACATTTGTTAAGCACCACCACCAGCACTGATCACTATTATTGACTGAGCCAAGGCAGATACTGGATGATAACAACAGATATCACTGGAGTGGTATAATCAGAGGTGTTTTTTGATTATTCAGAGTGTCCATCCTTATTACAGCTTTCATTATTTTTAAGAGATTTGCTTTCAATTCTTCAAAGAAATCTGCAGAGAAATCTCAAAAGGTTAGTCTTGGATGTTAGTTGCATTTTCTGCTTCACACAATCGAAATAAATGCAAACACACTGTGATCTGGGGTGGTCAGACCATTGTTCTGAGAACACCAGCAGTTTGATTTGTAACATTTCTTCTTTTCCTTTTCTCAGTGAGGGCATCTTGACAGCTACACATCCTATCAGACTCACAGCATTGAGCTGTCTTCTAACAGTGGAAGGATAGACAGAAACACCTGTGGATGTTTTCAGATCTAAAGCACGAACTGAGCTTGATTTTCTCCTCTCTCTCAAGGACAAAAGCTTTAAGTGCTGTTTATCTGATCGAGACAGTTTTGATGGTCTATCATGTCTTGCAGTTCCATTTTCTCTATGTCTTGATAAGCATTTAAATTCTGCCTTTTCACTTATTTTCCCTTGACTTTCTCCTCCCTTATGCAAGTAGATTATCTTATATAAACTCTTCTGAGAAATATCTCCTGAAAGGAAATAACTTCAACCAAAAATTAAAGAAATGAATAGCGTGACTTTTGCACAGTACTGTAGTTCTGGAAATCATTAATAAATGCCAGCAATGGTATAACTATGAACTAAGATGTGTGACAAAACAAAAGACAAGACGATCAATTAAAAACTGATTTACGAAACACAAATAACTTGGCAAAAACAGAGAAAGGGAGAATATAACATTGGAGTTAATGCAATTTTGCCCTGCTTTTTGTATGTAAGAAGCTGTATACAGTCCAGGGCTATTCTGGAGGGCCAGTGTCCAGCATAGTTTGGCCACTCACTGTGTCAATTAACAGAGGAGTTGAATCAGGTTTGTCTGTCACCAGACTGTGCTGGACACTGGCCCTCCAGAACCCTGGGATGAAGCAAGTCTATCACAATGGTTTACATTGTCATAATCACTGATGGGATCATGAAAGATATGACTGTTAACAATCTATGAAAGGTCACAAGTTGGTGTCCACTGCATCAGTGCAAAAGACTGGGAGGCTTCTGAGACGTTTCCATTATTTCTCCCCCTTCAGACAGCAAAGACTCTGTATGACTGATATGATTGTGGCTGGCATCAATCACTGGCACATTATTATATCACACCTCCGGAATCCTGGTGTGGAAGTGACTTCATATTGCTGGACATTTTGGGTCTTTTCACCCTTTGACTGATGCAATTTTGCACAACAGCGGTTTTTCCCTCAGCGTTGGCCAGGTCCGCACACCAGACCACGATCTAAATCTTTTATCGTTTCAGGCTGTGCTGGACACTGGCCCTCCGGGACCTCCTGGGATGAAGCATGTCTATGACAATGTAAAATGTCACAATCAATGATGGGATCACAAAAGATATGACTGTTAACAACCTATGAGAGGTCACAAATTGGTATCCACTGCATCAGTGCAAAAGACTGGGAGGCAAAACAGAATAAAAACAAACAAACAAAGAAAACAATCTTCCTTCCATCCCACACCCTGGGACACTGTGACACTGGCATCAAACTCAAAATGAGTGAATATTTGCAAAAAACAATAAAGTTTATCCGTTTGACCATAAAACATCTTGTCTTTGTAGTGTATTCAATTGAATATAGCTTGAAAAGGATTTGCAAATCATATTCTGTTTTGATTTGTTTTACACAATGTCCCAACTTCATTGGAATTGGGGTTGTACAAAACAAGATGGTTTACCGGATGATTACAGGAGACTGTTCTGACAGTGACCTTCCCAGAACCCATTTGTGAGTGTGTCTCAGAGCCTAAAGATACATCAGCCCTTCAAGATCTATAATGAATAATTTATCTCGTTCTGCAGAGGCTTCTGAGTTGTTTCCATTATTTCTCCCCCTTCAGAGAGCAAAGCGTATGTATGACTGATATGACTGTGAATCATTGGCGCATTATTATATCACACCTCCAGAATCCTGGTGTTAAATGAATGACTCCATATTGCTGGACATTTTGGGTCGTTTCACTCTTTGAATGATGCAATTTTGCACTGCAGCGGTTTTCCCTCAGCGTTGGCCAGATCCGCACACCAGTCCACGGTCTAAATCTTTTATCATTTCTATTTCAGGGCCGTTTATTTTCAGGGAGTCTGGGAGGTGGGCGTATGACGCAAGCTGGCGCGCAAGCGCAAACGCGTATGTTGATGGCCTCTCACCTCCAGTCCATTTTCTCCACTAGGTAGGCACAGATCAAAAAGCCGGTCCGATTGAAGCCATGGGTACAGTGGACACCTGTGGGGAGAGACAGCATGAATGAATGATCCACAGCTTACTCACTCACTCACCCACATCTCCTCCTCTCCATCTCTCATCTATTCATCATTGTTGTATCAGGGGTATTGGCTGCTTCCACTCCACTACCTCGGTCAGTGTCTCATTAGATGCATGTAAGCTTTCTGTACGATCAATCTCACTATTGCCTTGGGAAATCACATGATTGATGAGATGCCCTGCTAGCTGCGCTTCAGGTCAGGAAAGCTGGCATCACACTTTGTGAGCGTGGTGGTTACTCAAATGTATAGAAATCTTCAAATGGGTCCACTTAATCAAGTATCTGAATAAGGCATACGTAGCGTGGAAGCGCAAAATGAATGTGTAATATCTTGTCATTCTCCAACCCAGAACTGCAGGGTCACAAGCAGCATCTAAATAAAGCTATATATAGAAACAACATGAATTATCGATGACGCCTTTCAACATGGACTTATGGTTCCGTTATTAGTGTCTTAATGTGTATAGGTTAAGGTGAAGGGTCTTGGTAATGTTAGTGTATGCTTGAAAGGCTACTGTTGTGCAAAAGTCAAAATGGCCATTAAGTACAATTTATTCATTTTTCAGCATCTGAAGAAGATTCACAAGAAGCCTCAACAACTAAAAATAATATCAGATATTTCAGTATTTAGTGTATCTACTCTGTGCCTTTATTATAGCTTCCGTTTATCCTTTCAGTTCGTCAAAGAAATCTCAAAGGCTATTCTTAGACGTTGCATTTTCTAGTTCTTGTGATCCGACTACTTCCAATTACAGATTTGGGCCCAATCCCATTCCACCCCTTGCCCTTACCACTTAGCCCTTACCCCTCCTTTTTTGCGCGTTCACGTCTAGGAGTAGGGTGTCCCAATTTTTGTTGAGATAGAGGCATAGGGCGAAGTGTTAGGGCTACATGGCCCTCCAAACGTAGGTTTTTCAGAGACACAGTCCAAAAGGAGTATTATAAGCAAAAACATGGCATACGATGAGCGACCAAAGAAACCCACAAATGTGAGTATTTTCTCTGTGAAAAAACTACAATAATCATTATATTATCTTTATTTAATGTTGTTTCAATGTATTGTGGTCCTTTTCTTCATAACAAGCTTAAATAGTGCTAGAACTATGCTGATGTCTCAGTAGCTAGCTAACTTTCCAGTTGTTCCTTAAAAGCCACAGCAGTTACATTCTGGTGCCACAGGCATCACAACTGCTGTACCATCTAAGGTGAAACGGGACAATTCGAACAAGAATCTGGTGAATAACTGACTGCAGCTTTATCACTGAAGAATTAGGGGTGGGAGATCATAAATAATTGTTGCATCCCCTCTTTAAAGGCATATGATTCCCTAAATTGTACTAAAGCCCAGCAGTGAGGAGCTGAACTTTACCCGCCTCTTCTATCACTGCAGACTGGCAGGGTCGCCAACAAAGCAGCACAAGTAGCCTCTTAATGAAGCGGTGCTCTTTTTTATTTGAGGGCTGTTCCCTCAAGGGAACATTTCAACTAAAAATAAAAAAATAAGAAATGGGATTGGGCCTTGGACTAATCAGTCTATAAAATCTTACTGCATCTCGGATAACACATTTTCACTAATCTAGTGCAATTTTTCCTTTCCTGAGTAACAGTTTCTTGGCAGCTACACATCCTTTCAGACTCGTAGTGTTGAGCCATCTTCTCATAGTAGAACGACAGTGAGAAACACATGGATTTTTTCAGATCTGAAGCAAGAGTGGAGCTCTCAAGCTTTGACAGTTGCACAGTACTCTACATGTCCCGAGTGATTTTATGTACTTTATGTAGTTACATGCTGTCATACAGCCTCGTGGATTATAGAAAGAAATTTTTCTCAGAATGACAAACCAAATAATTATTAAAAAGATGAAGAATGCATAAAGTGTTAGTTGTGTGACTGTTGTTCTATAGTCCAACTGCATCAACCCAACAACTAAGCAATATACTATACGTATAAAACATTGATATTTCAATAGTAAAAATAGCTAAATTGCACATCTCCTGCTGCAGGGTCTGGAAACAGTTCATTCTATGTGATTATTTCACTATAATGAAAATTCTTAGACTTGAGCCTTAGAGGCCCTTCTTTTCTGTGGGTGGCCTTGAATTATATCAGCTGGCATTGTACTGGGTGAGAAGAAAGAGCACAAAAACGGCATGTTTTCTACCTGGAGAGAAAGAGGATTGAGAAATGGTTCACTCAGTAATACCTTTGTAGCATATGAACCCTATCATACATCAAAAATGTATAAGTCATTATTATTAAAACAACAACTACAACACGAAAAGAATTACTACTAGGACTGCATAGTAGCATAGATCTTTATGAGGCCGCTGTCACAAAGCAGCTTTATAGAAATCCGGGACCAAGGCCCAAGCGAGCAAGTCAACAGCAGCAAGGGCAAACTCTAGAAGAGCAAGAGGAAGCAACCTTGACAGAAACCCATCCTCCTCTTGTTGACAACGGAGAGCAAAACAATACTACAATAAAAGCAGTAAGAGTTATGGAAATGATGAATAAAGAAGTGACTAATGAATATTTAACACTGAATAATCATTGAGTAAGTCTAATCATTCAACAGAAGCGTTCAGATTAACTGATGACTAACCTTAGCAGCCTAGCAGAGTTTTTGTAGTGCAAATGTCAGAGACTACCCTTCATTAAGTTCCAGTTAAGCATCGGGAAAAATATTTAACAACAAAAAAAAATAACACTCAACAGAAGCCTCAACACCTACACATATAAAAAAAATCAGCATCTTTTGTGTCCACTCTTTGCCTTTATTACAGTTTGTTATAAGTTCCACCTAAAAAGCCACCAAGCATCAGTATCAGAGAGGAAAAAAACAGAACAAAATAAATAAATAAATAAACACAGAAGCCTTAACAACTATATACAATATGAAAATGTTCAGTATTTATTGAGTCCCCTCTTTTCCTTTATTACAGCTTCCATTCTTTCTGTGAGTCTTGCCTTGAGCTTTTCAAAGAAATCTGCAGTAATTCTTCAAAGTTCAGTCCTTGAAGTTGGGTGCACTTTGCATTTCTCATGATCTAATAATCGTAAACACATTCAATGATGTTGAAGTCTGGACTCTGGCGTGGTCAGTCCACTGCGCTGAGAACATCAGCAGCTTCTTTGTTTGATCTGCAAATTTTCTTCTTGTTTGTCCGTGTCCTTTTCTCAGAAACAGGTTCTTGGAAGGCGATCCGATGATGAACTGGTGGTCTACTAGGTTTTGTGTGTAGGGCTGGTCAATATGACAATATTAATCATTATCATGATACACTATGTCACGATATGTTATAATATCTTTTCTCTGTTGAGTATATCATCTGCAGCATGTTCAATTACAAAGAGAGATTAATAAGTCTGGTATCTATATTCAATAATGATAATAATAATAATTATTACTCCCAAAGACATAATATTGAAGAATATAGCTATTGTAATGAATTTACTGGATTTAGTGCAGCTCAATACAAATCATTGTATTAATAGTTTTTGGTCATATTTTTGACATTTTGATATGATTATTAAAGTATTTTTTACTTTACTTTTTTTCCAAAGTATATATCTTGCCATATTGTGTATCGTGAAAAGGTGTCAGGATATGTTTGCCATATCTCCCACCTCTACTTGCATCATCGTTAGGAAAGAAGCATCAACTCCAATAACTGGAAACTCTTGCTCCCCCCCTCCCCCCAATTAATTTTCTCTGACTTTCCTCTTCTTTATGCAAGTGAATTATATCTCATCTCAGAAACACCTGTAAAAATTGATATCATGAATCTAATGGCCATTCTGACTTGAAATTGAATACATAAGGGTGACCTCTTTTTTTTTTTTTTTTTACATAGTACTGTATGAAATATGAAATATCATTTGATCTGTCTTAAAGGCAAGACATCACTGTTGTGCTTAACACAGCATTTGTTACACTGTAAAATCCATTTCGCGCAACATATTTTGCACTAAAAGCTCTATTAGAAAGCACAGTCAATAAAGATAAATGTGCACCATGTCTTAAGTTTACTTGAGAGTAATCCTGGAACCTCATTCAACACATAAGAACCCAACAGCAGCTTTAAGTGAGTGTGCAACATTAAGCCCTCTGGCCTCTCTCCGTCTCTCTTTATCACTCTCTCTGCGTCCTCTAATCTTCCTCTTCCTTCCTCTAGACCACTCGTTCAGTCACTGACTAATTCACCCCCACCATTTCTCATGCTCGCTCACCCTCTGTCACTCTCTAACAAAGCCCATCCCTTTTCACTCGAACACTGTCAAACATGACCCCCCGCTCCCTCTCTCTCACTCCCTCTAGCTCACCCACACCCTACGTCTTTCTCTTACTAATTCATGCTCACTAAGTCACCCTCACTCTCCCTCTCCATCCTGGGTGTTGATGAGTTTTTGTCCTCTGAGGTATAAAGGAAAACAACCCCATTCTCCCCTCTTTATTAATCAACTATGCCAAAGCTAATCAAAGCAAAAGTTGCAACAAACTCCAGTCAGTCGCTACTAACAGATCCTTTCCAGTCAGGCAAACATCTCCCTCTGAGCACTATCAAATCTTTTTAATAACACATATATATGTATGCTATTAAAATATGTATGTATACATACATACATACATATATATACACACACACACACACACACACACGTACGCCTATTCCTGAGGATATTAGATATTAAAGCAAAAAAAAAAAAAAAGGCATTTAAAAATGTGGCAGAGGCCTACGAACTTTGTGGCCAATGAAATATCTAATAAGGCATTGATTAAGGCCGGAGAGCAGTGTCAAAGTTCGCTTTCATGCGCAATTTTATGGGGAAGGTTTTGAGCGTAATTAATCAATGCAACAAATGCCGACAGACTTATTAAGGTAGCTCTGAACAATGTAATTAAATTTTTTTTTTTTTTTTTTTAAATGAAAAACCACTAATGAGTCGTTTATGAATGCACCACGCAGGCACCAAGAAAATGAATATGTAAAACTGCCAAGCCAGTAATGACAGCTCAGAACAACTAAAGTGCATGACCTACGGGGGATCCTTAAAGCAGGAGGCCCCAGTGTCCTTATCCATCACTACGTATATGCTGTATATATGTAACTATCTGTAGTCAGAAACCACCCTTCATTTACATAATCTCAAGTCAAATTGGTTATTAAGTGCAATTTATTCAAGTTTTCAGTAGATATTTCAGATAGATATCGGATAATCCGCTTGCATAAGGCCAAAAGAAAAGGTGTCAAAATACTAGGTGTCTTCAAAACTAGAAGACACAGAGAAAATGAGACACCTAACAACCACCTGCAAGACCAGGCAGACCACCAAATCTGTCAAAATTAGATAAACCATACTTAAAGCTTTCATCTTTGAAAGTGAGGAGAAAATCAGGCTCTACTCTTACTTCAGATCTGAAAACATCCACAGGACTTTCTGTCCATCCTTCCACTGTGAGAACACAGCTCAACACTATGAATCTGAAAGGATGTTTAGCTGTGAAGAAGCTCTTAATGAGAAAAGGGAAACGAATGTATGTTTATATAAAATCATAACATGTTAATCATAATATGTTTACACAAAATCACTCGGGACATGAATGTAGAGTACTGTGCAACTGTCAAAGCTTGAGAGCTTCACTCTTGCTTCAGATCTGAAAAAATCCACGTGTTTCTCACTGTCGTTCTACTATGAGAAGATGGCTCAACACTATAACTCTGAAAGGATGTGTAGCTGCCAAGAAACTGTTACTCAGGAAAGGAAAAATTGCACTAAATGTCAAAACGATGTACTGACCACCTCAGAGTCCAGACCTCAACATCACTGAATATGTTTAATTACTCAGATTGAGAAAAGCACAAAATGCAACCAACTTCTAAGACTGAACTTTGGAGGTGTGGTAAAATATCCCTGCAGGTTTCTTTGAAAAACTGAAAGTCAAACAGAATGGAATCTGTAATAAAGGCAAAGGGTGGCCACACATATTTAGCTGTTGAGATTTTATGTAATGAAATGCAATAATAAAACATTTACATGTATAAATATATCACTGTTGTCAGAAGAAAACCTCATATCTCCAAAATGGTAACTTTACAGGAGAAGGAGAAAACATACTTTACTTTTTATGTAAGCCAATGGAACCAGACTTTTTTTCCCCCCGAGTCATTTTGTGACGTTTCTATTGGTCCATTCAGCATGAAATATACATACAATGTAAAGGACAACAGGGACTTTTTAAATATGTCAAAAACTGATGAATGTGAAAAATATTTTAAAAACGCAGATACAAGACTTTATATATAAATCCAGGGTTAATCCTAACTGAACAATTTGTTTCTCTGATGATATGAATTACACCTGTATTTCTCTGAGTTTCATAATGAAGTTGGAATATTATTGTCCTGCAAATTTATAATAACAAAGACACACACACACACACATTGTTGGCCACTCACTGAGCAACACTGCCCTTCGTTAGAGACACTATCCTCGTTAGAGGCCCTCACACCTCCCAGACTGACAGACAGTCAGAGGCCTTCAGAGACAGCGATGACGAGGAGCAGTTTTGACCCTCATCATAACCCCCTGTGCCCCTCTCTCCCCCTTGACTGTTACTCCGCCCTTCCCCACTCCTGGGGGAGTTCGTTTCCACGGCAGCACCAATAAGCCAACCGCTGCAGCGAGAACAATGAAATTCATATATTCCGCCCCTGAGGTCTGTACTGTGCCGTGTACAGTTCGGCGGTATGGGTGGCTGAAAGGCCTGTAGCTTTGAGCCAGAGCACAAGAGCGCCTCCAACAGACATCAGGAAGGAATTACATACACCGAGCACAGTTTAAGGGACAGAGCGACCAAACAGCAGTCGGACAAGCTCCTAAGAATCTGCCTAAAGGAATAACACCACTTGCACAACAGAAGTGTTACGACATATTAATGCATATTAATAATTATGCTATAAAAATATAGGTGATATAAATGGAATAGTTTTGTGAACACACCATGTTATTCCTAAAAGAAACATAAAAAAGCCCCCTGTTATTTAAACATATTTAAATGTTTCTGTCTAACAAAATTCATTGTGTTAATTATGCTTTTTAGCAGGTGTTGTGTTGGCAGAAATAACATTCTTCTCAAATACCAATAGTGGTACCATCACTGATCTAATTTCATATAAACACTATTCTGCTTTAAAATTAGCTTTTTTAATTGAAGCACTTCAACTAAGAATAGCACCTTAAATTAGGCTATCAAGCTCAAACTACTGGAGCTTAGATTAAACCTGCAGTATAAGAGGCCAAAGATGGCATCCTGGTAAACAATGATCCACCGCTGTGAGACACAAAATCCAGGGTTAAATCAATCAAAGCATAACTTTTGTTTGCGTGCTAAGATGCCGTGTTTTGAGAGACAGGCCCTTGCTGAAACATAGCAATCTACACTTTTTTGTCTGACAAATACAACGAGCAGTGAACATGTGCAACAACCTTCGGCTGTGTGTACCACTGTCCACTTGTGACCACATCACTCAAGACAAAGGTTAATGCCAGATTGTTGAAGTAACTCCATCAGTTTTCTGCCCGAGTGGCTGAGATGAAGCAGAGAAACTAACCAACATTATTTACAAGGGGTGGTGATAGGAACCAGGGGTCACAATGTCTACAACACAAATACCATCATTTTATGTATTATGCAAAACAACCAGTGAACCTACACAACTTCTGAGTTGTAATAAGTATCACTGATGATGGAAAAATTGTGGTAAATCTGAAAAAGATAAAGCAAATGTGTGAATTATTTGGCCTTGTATGTGCCTCTCCACCATGAGTTAATTAAAAAAAAAAAAAAAACTCTCAAAACTAATCTAAAACGGTGTCTCAGACGTTAGGCAGCATATTCATAACTATTGCATGTACTAACTTTTGTGTGAGAGAGCTTTTAGAGGCATCTGGTTCCTACTGTACCACCACTGTGAGCAATTCTGACTCAGTAAGCATCTCTAAAAAGAGCATTTCACACCAAACCACTCTGAATGAGTTCCTCTTCAAGATGAGCCGTCGTGAATGCTACCTTAGGGAAGATTTTTTACAGGATTGGATCAGATTCGTTCCTTTTAACCTCTAATATCCAATCCAGCATTTTCTGGTGCTATTGGGGCAATACAGATACCTGATGCCTGGAAATGGGTCAGGGCCGTCTCTAAATAACAATACAATTCACAATGACATTTCGTTTTACTTCTGTATCAAAAAAGTGCACATCTCTGCAGATACAAAGCTACAGCTGACAGATATATTGCAATAGCTCATTATGGCTAATGCTGTAAAATTCTGCTTCACATATACACACTAAACATCAATCAACAGAAGTTGTTTATCTCAAAGCTCAGGCTCAGCACAGTCCGCAAACACCTGCGTCGCGTGAATCATCAAGACTGCTCACAACATACTCGCCACTGAAGTCTGAGATCGGACAGCAGGCTCGCAGTACAGTCAGAAAGAAGCCTTGTTTGGTTAAAACACTTTAATTGCTAAATAGAACATGACTTTTCAGCTGCAGCTCCTGTGGAAGCTTCTCGACTCTGAGCGTGTATAATGAGCGCGAGCTCAAGTAATAAAACCTAGCGAAGGAAAGAATTCGTTCTACATTATGCAAAGACCTCGATAACATTTTGGCTCCTGGAGAGTGAAATACAACCAGAATTAAAGAACTTTTCATCTGATGTTTTATTCATATTGATGTGGAAGAAGGAGATGTCAGCCAGGTATGAATACTATAAATACTGCCATGACTGTAGAAAACTCCTTAACATCCCAGCTGGGGGCTAAATCTGAAGATTGCGATGCAGCAGGGAACCAAAGAAAGCCTGAAGCGTTGTACAGCATCACTACAAGTCAAGCTACCAGTGACAGCCAGTCTATTCTCCTGTTACAGCAGAGCTAAAGTAACATCACTACTACTCCTACAAAAACAGTGAATTATGAAAGCACAACATGGATGAAACTCAGGAAGAGCTACCACGAGCTGCTACAACTCCCATTTAAAGACTACAGCACTATAAAATCTCCAAGACTGGATTCGGTTTAGAGTGAGGCAAGAGGTTCTTGTTACAAGGCCACTCTAACAACAATCTGGCTCCCCCTACTGGATAAAAAAGGGGTTTTATACACACTTGAAAATGATGGTTCTTCAAGGGTTCTCTAGTAAAGAAAAGTTCTATACAGAACCTTGAACAAAGGACCCTTTACGTGACTAAAGGGTTCAGCACACTGTGTGCTGAACCCTTTAGTCATGTAAAGGGTCCTGTGAGTGTTTCTCAGACTGATGGAGAATGTACTGTAGATGGATCTATACAGAACCTTTTTGAAAAGGGTTTTATATAGCACCAAAAAGGCTTGACATCAAAACAATAGAAGAACCCTTTTTGGTTTACTTTACAGGAGAAAGAAAAAAACATACTGCAGTTTTGATGTAAGTCAATGGAACCAGATGTCTTTCCATGTCATTTTATGCCATTTCTTTTGATCCTGAAGAAATCTTTCACCATGCAAAAAATGCATTAATCTTTCAAAAGGTTCTTTGCGTGTTCATGGTTCTATATAGAACCATTTTCTTTACTAAACAACCGTTGAGGAACCATTTATTTTACTTTTTTAACTTTTGAACTTTTATTTCCAAATGGACAGCGACCAAATGTTCAAGAACATATGCATCACAGTAACATAATACACTATATTGCCCAAAGCATTCGTTCGTCTGCCTTCACACACATATGAACTTGAAAGACATCCCATTCTTAATCCATAGAGTTTAATATGATGTCGGCCCACCCTTTGCAGCTTTAACAGCTTCAACTCTTCTGGGAAGGCTTTCCACAAGGGTTAGGAGCGTGTTTATAGGAACTTTTTACCATTATTCCAGAAGCACATTTGTGAGGTCAGACACTGATGATGGACGGGAAGGCCTGGCTCACAGTCTCCACTCTAATTCATCCCAAAGGTGTTCTATCAGGTTGAGGTCTGGATTCTGTGCAGGCCAGTCAAGTTCTTCCACACCAAACTCGCTCATCCATGTCTTTATGACCCTTGCTTTGTACACTGCTGTGCAGTCATGTTGGAACAGGAAGGGGCCGTCCCCAAACTGTTCCCACAAAGTTGGGAGCATGAAATTGTCCAAAATCTCTTGGTCTGCTGAAGCATTAAGAGTTTCTTTCACTGGAACTAAGGGGCTGAGTCCAACTCCTGAAGAACAACCCCACACCATAATCCCCCCTCCACCAAACTTTACACTCAGCACAATGCAGTCAGACAAGTACCGTTCTCCTAGCAAGTGCCAAACCCAGACTCGTCCATCGGATTGCCAGAAGGAGAAGTGTGATACGTCGCTCCAAAGAACACTGTGGAATATGTAGTAGTGAGGAAATTTCACGACTGGACTTGTTGCACAGGGGGCATCCTATCATGGTACCATGCTGGAATTCACTGAGCTCCTGAGACCGACCCATTCTTTCACTAATGTTTGTAGAAGCAGTCTGCATGCCTAGGTGCTTGATTTTATACACCTGCGGCCATGGAAGTGATTGGAACACCTGAAATCAGTGATTTGGATGGGTGAGTGAATACGTTTGCCAATATAGTGTATGTGAAGCATTAGATACTTTTTTTACATTTCTGCATAGTTCTATCACTGACAGGTAAACAAAGTCGTCAAGAGTGGTGGTTTACCATAGAGAAGCTTATTAAGTGGGATCAGGAAGCCGGCTCTACACCACAATTACAGCCATTTTATTTATTATCGAAAATGACCAACTAACTTACACGTCTTTTTGAAGCACTAAACTCTTTGGTCGTCTGGTTCACAACTACTGTGAATTCTGATTTGGCAAGTTTCTCTAATATGGAGCATTTCTGAATGAACCTCAAAGATATGCAGAACTGTTGAAAAATCAGTGGAATTCCCCCTTAACAGCACTACAACATGAACATTTGTACATTTGTAAACTAAATGCTAATCACTAAGCGCTAATCACAGTAGGTCACAAACTAACAAGGAGTACATATGCCTTAATTAGAGTTAGTACAAGTTATTTTGTTCATTCAAGCACAGCAGTGATGATAATAACAGACAGTCATCAATGTCTTGTTAGGCATGGTTTTGTAAAGGTTATTAACTCTCTCTACAGAGCAATTTGCCAGCACAGGATCCTCCGCACACTACACTATTAAGAAATCTGGCAGCATTTTTTTTGATTCAACTGAAAATTCAAAAGGTCTGTTTCCATACTTCACTGATGCTCTCAATATGGAGTCCTGGGCTTTATGTAAACCTCTGGTGCATTTAGAGCTGGTGCTAGAAAAGTGTGGTAGGACAAATTCTTATTGAGATAAAAATGACATAAAACGATTCCTAACTCTTAAACTCAATATGTGTAACAACTTTTTGACTTCTCAACAGTAATCCAGATTTAACCAAAGGGGGTGCTATGGACACTTAAGAAGCCTTTTTTTTTGTTTTTGCATCTTTGTGCAGAGGGTGACTCACATCAACACTGGCACGTGTGGCTGGAGGGAAACAAAGGGACCTAAGCACTTTAGCACTTGGGTTTGCATGGTCTTGACAGATATTTTGAATAAATATTCACTTAAAAGGTAATCAAATATATTAGATATTGTGATCAATAACCAAATAGGTAGTATTGCCTAACATAGAATATTAATTCTCTCACAAAGTGTAGGCCTTAGTCTGTCTGCACATGAGATTCTAGACACTGGAAAGCCCCTGGGTTCACAGAGAGGCCTGTGTGTACCTACTGACCCAGTGAAGAGAGGGGTAAGTTGACCTTGAATGGTAAAACAAGCTGGTAAAAACCTGTTGAAACCAGTTTTGAGGAGTGAGCTCATCACATGGACAACGAGATGTACCTATTAGTGAATGAGCTAATATCAAAATTTGATAATTAAGGTTGGGGGACATCAAATTACCCCAGATAAATAAGTGGTATATAAACTGTTGTTTGGAACACTGTATTTGCGCAGTTGGGTCTCTTGTGCCCCTGTGCCACTTGATGCTGAAATAAAGAAGAAGTCTTTTTCCTTCTTCCACAAACTCGGACTCTTTCCTTTTTGACATCTTTTGAGAACTTAAACTTAAAGCAGTTATTAGTGAAAGTGTTTAGCTAGTATTAAAAGATTTCTTTTAATTCATAATATTATGTTGGAGGCCTGGGTTTCAAGGAGACAGCCTTTGGTCCCAACAGTCAACCCGCTTTAGCACTTACGATTGACTGGGGCACATCTAGCAGGGCAGAAATTTCCAGAACTGACTTGTTGCAAAGGTGGCATCCTATGATAATGCCAAGTTTAAAACAACTGAGCTCTTCAGTATGACCAATTCTATTGCCAGTGTTTGTCTATGGAGATTATATGACTATTTGTGTGATTATACACCTGTTAGCAATGAGTGCGGCTTAAACACCTGAATTCAATGTCATATTAAAAAACAAGAAATGAAACCTGCTGAAACGCATCTCTGGCTACAGAGGCACCTGTTGTGCCTGCTGTCTTTGCTTTCTTTTGCTTATATGACTACCTAGGCATGCAGACTGCTTCTACACAAACCTATGAAAGAATTGGTCGCTCTCAGGAGCTCAGTGAATTCCAGAATGGTACCATGATAAGATGCCACCTGTCCAACAAGTCCAGTCATGAAATTTCCTCACTACTAAATATACCACAGTCAACTGTCAGTGGTATTATAACAAAGTGGAAGCAATTAGGAATAACAGCAACTTTGTAAAATGACAGAGCGGGGTCAGCGGATGCTGAGACGCATAGTGCACAGAGGTCGCCAACTTTCTGCAGAGTCAATCACTACAGACCTCCAAACTTCATTTGGCCTTCAGATTAGCTCAAGAACAGCGTAGAGAGCTTCATGGAATGGGTTTCCATGGCCAAGCAGCTGCACCCAAGCCATACATCACCAAGTGCAATGCAAAGTGTTGAATGCAGCGGTGTAAAGCACCGCCACTGGACTCTAGAGCAGTGGAGACGTGTTCTCTGGAATCTCACTTCTCCATCTGGCAATCCAATGGATAACACTGGGTAAACCCTATGGATTAAGAATGGGATCTCTCTCAGTTTCAGATGCGTGTGAAGGCAGACGAGTGAATACTTTTGGAAATATAGTGTATTTTTGGAGGGGTATCCGGGGGTTAAACTATGCCTTGCATTTTAGCACTTACTCCGCATGACACTATGGAAAAGTAATGTCATGCGCGCACTATATTTCGCTGCTTTCAGTCACTATTATGACTGCATTTCAATGAGGCAAATCCAGCAATATAGCCATGCATTATGTTTAAAAGCATATTGTAAGTTCGGACATGAATTCAGTTTTTTAATGCAAATCTTCATGTATTGCTTTTTAAATAGAGATCAAGCAAAATGAAAAGAATGTAACAAAGGTTTTGTTTTTTATTCTGCCATGTATTCTGCATGTCACTATGGAAACGTAACGCCAAATGTGAAATGTTTTTAACATTTATCCACTGCAACGATTGCTTTTCTCTCCATAATTTATCATAATTGGTATTTCACAGCTTATTATAACACTAGAATGAAGCATCTCAAAAACAGGATCAAAGGTCTAAGCAAGCTACAAATTTTTTTGCACCCATATGCTGCTTTAATTCCAAACAGCAATACTGCCATCAGCATATACTGTTGTCTATTGTCTACGGTAACCATTGTTTCTACTGTAAAATATTCTCCTTGGTATTCTAGATGAGAAACTGTACTGCGCTGGTTCAGACTTGGCACACTTCATCAAGCTAGCGTATCACCCAGATGGTGTGGAAATGGATCCAATGGATGAACTCAAAATGCCCTGAAATCTATCTAAGGTCTTTTGGGAGAATACTGCCCTTCCATAAAAATGTTAACAACCACATATATACAAATAACGTACCCTGCTACCACTGCTGTCATGTCAGTCATATACAGCAAGACAACACCAGATAACTGTGCAGATCAGTATGTGCAGTTAAAATCAATGTATTCATATTTTTTATTTATTTGACACTGCTGTTGCTTTTTTGTCTGTACCAATCAATCAAACCTTACGAAACACTAAATATTGTGATACATATCATGAAAGTGTCTCGAAGTGCCATGAATTTTATATTAATTATATTTTATATTAATAGCAAATAACATACTAAACTTACCTATGAGCTCTGTGGGATTCTTCTGCATGAAGTGCTCACATAATCTGATGAACATCTCTGTCGTCTCTGCAGTGGGACATTCCCCATGGCTGTATAGGGAGAAAACTATATTACCCTGCATAACAACAAAACATTTCTCCCATTCAAAGGGACAAAAAGCCACAATTATACAGCAAAACACAGAAAATATTATTTAAACTGATTATCTGTATTGGATGATCAAGGCGTACCCTTTGCACTGAAGCTTTACATATTTTATCCCATCTTTCTCGATCTCTGTTCGGTCATAAAAGCGGGTTGTGTTTGTAAGGTCAACAAGCAAGCCCATCTTGACCTGAGAACATAAAGAGGAACCGTTACTACACAGTTTAAACATTATCTCATTAATCGCAATGTAACAGGCTAACATCAGCTGAGACTGATAGATGTGCAGATAATTCCAGAACAGAACAATGTAACACACATATGAATATCACAACATGCACATTTAATCATTGGGCAGATTATAAACCAAGGCAGCGTAACAATATGTGCAAACAGTACCTTCAGACTTTTAAGATAGTTGGACAGCATACTCGGGTGGAATCTGTTTTCCTCTGGAACCGAGTCATCGTATCTGGGACCCAACATGGTTTTCATTGGTAGGAATTTACCTGCATAATAAATGAGTTATAAGAAGAGAATTGAGTTAATAACACAGTCTTAACTGGTGCTTACAATCATAAGTAATGGAAAACATAATTAGGAGCAGAAGTGGACAGCAACTAGTTACACTTACTCAGTCCCTGTTCATGCATGTCAAGTTATCTGATCTCAAGTGGACGAGACATACACTCATCTCATACGTACAGCTGGAAATAAGTCTCCAGTTATCCAATCCATTATAATGGTTTGTAGATAGAAAAGTACAGAGTGCTTTTTCGTGCACATTAAAACATTTAGACTTCATGGATTGCTAATGTGGGGTGCCCAAACTTTCTGTCTATACAAATCTCAAACTAAAGAAAGCAGATAGATTACTTACTGAATTTTACAAATGGATTCAACATTACTTATGTTGACAATAAAATACTGTAAATATTTATTGCAAGAATTTCTGTAAGTAAATATGAATTTATACAGTACATGTAGAGTATAAATATGTTTCTTCTCCCATTAGGGATGAAGTTGGGGTATCTTCCTGGTGGGATGAATTAAAAAAGGATTAACTTTGTCCACACATAGCCCTGTTATAACCAAACAGGATAGGAGACGAAGAAAGAAACCGCGCAGCTGTTTTCATCTCCTCTGCATTTGATTAGACAGCCTTTCGCTGCTTTCAGGAACACAGTGAGACACCTTAGCATCCATACAACTAATGTTATGTGGTCACAAGCATCACGGAGAACCCCCAAAAGTGACCCTATCCCAACGCATGTCTGTGACACCCTGGACCCTGCTTACCCTGTACTTAGCACTGTTCATTTATGATCAGATCACCCAAGACGCATGTCAATGCCAAGTGTGAAGTGACTTTCCTTAAGTAACAATTTCATCAAATTAAAGTACTTTACTTCTTATCGTGTGTGTTTGCAAGAAAAGTAATCTGCCATTTCCTCAGCTGCATTTTATTTATTCACATTTATTTCTTATTTTTTCTTTTTTGGATTTAACGCCTGCACAAATATGGAACTTTTGGGATATTTTTCATGCACGTATCTCTCAACACTGATACCAATGCAGATGAATGTACATTTCATAAAATGCATTAATTGGAACCACATCTAGATTAGCACTACAGAGAAATGTAAGAGTTATTTCTACAGGGCTGCAAATGTATTAGTATGAATGAAATGCAGACACAGCTATTGCTTCCCACCTTGCAGTACGTCAAACAATGCTGAATTAAGGTAACGGAGCTTTTCATTTTGGCACATTTTCCAGAAGTTGCTGTTTAAACGCTATCTTGTGTGTGCATTACATTTCACTGTTTTAGTTGTATTTCAATGAGGCAAATACACTTGAAGCACAGGTCAAGCAATGTGAAAACACTGCGGCAAGGGTTTTGCTTTTCACATAGTCACCTATGGAAAATTTGTGCCATGTGTGCACTGCATTTTATGTTTGTCCACTGCAAAAACTGCTTTTTAAATAGGTGCAAATTCCTCTTCATAGAGAACAGAAAGAACGATACCTAACAAACTTCAGTCCCTGTTCCCTGATAAATGCTCAATGTACTAAGCAATGAAGTTCTAGAAAGAACTTAGTAAATTAAGAGCTTTTAGATTCCGTTTGAGTCATTATTTTACTTAAGTAACAACTCTTTCGCTGGAGTAAAGTTTCAGGCTACTCTACCCTGCCAACGATCAGTGCACAAAACAGCCGTTAAAGTACATAAATGTTGGTTAGGCTTAAAGGGGACTTCCCACCTATTTTGCATAATCCTTTTTGCATAATTCCATGATCAACATGTAAACAAAGTCATTCAGAGAGGTTCAATGTAAAATGGTCCTCTGTAAAGAATGTTACAGTCTCAGATTTCTATACAGCGGTGGTGATAGGAACCAGGGGTCAGGATGTTTACAACACAAACCATTTTATTTACTCAAATATTATATTATATTTATTTACTTTACCATTTTATTTGCCCAAATCCATAAATGAAACTCCAAGTGTCTTCAGGTTTTAAATGTAATGTCGAAGATGGCAAAATAGTGGAAAAAAAATAGGATTTTGTGAGGGAAAGACTATTATGCCTTACAACGCCCTGCATGTATCCCTCCACCATAAATGATTGACAAGACGTTTTAGGGCAAATCAGACATCGGTATTCATTACCACTTCATGTATTAACTTTCTGTTAGAGAGACAGACATTAAACTCTTCAGAGTTTTGGTTCCTATCACCACCACCGTAAACAATTCTGACTCGGTAAGTGTTTCTAGAACGAAACATGTCACGTTAAACCACTCGGAATGACTGTGTTTACATCTCAGCCATTTATTTATGTATCAATTTTGGAAAAACCGGTGGAGTTCCCCTTTAACTGGTGCACATATGCACTAATCCCATCTACTTCAGCAGACACGACTTTTCACATTCGTACTAAACTGCTTTTTCTCTTTTCACTGTCACGACTCAGATGACAGACGCTAAACTTGAAGAATGTGTTAATATGACAGTCACTGCTGCTGGCTTTGGCACAGCATAGCGAGAGTTACAGCATAACAACAGCCAACGTTAACGTTATTTAGATAGCGAATTAGCTTGAAACAGCAGTTAGGTTAGCAGCTAAGCTAACCCCAGCTAGCTAAGGTAATTTACTGAATGCCACTTCTAAAAGTATTTTCGAAAAAAAAGTACTGGTTGAACTCAAAAGCGGCTCTGAAACTTTAAACTGGCGCTCAAAATGAGTTAAATTAGTTGCTATTCGGTTAAAGCGAGGCTACTCAGGTTAGCTAACGAGCTAAACTAATGTGCTAGGTTGCTAAGCTAACTTAGCGTAAACATTTCGCAGAAGTGAGCGTTTTCCAGGCGCTTACCAGCCACAGGTTGTCCTCTTCTAGGGCAGTGTAGCCATCGAGGAGGTGGTCCTGTGTGTGACATCGTCTCCGATATATGTTTTTATAACCTGCCTCTCAAAATGTTGCGCTAACCGAGCATCAGTCTCAGGCTCCCCCAGCAGTGGAGCCCTCCAACGCGGGCTTCTTCTGCCCGGCTAACCCGCTGCTGCCTCGGCCTCCAAATTAGACTCGCCAGGAGGATTTAAGCCGTTGAGCAATGTGCCCCGTTTAACAGAAAGGTCTCCTACAGTTTCAGAGTGAAGCTAAAAATGGACAAATCTCCACGAAGCGCTCATCCACAGAGCTGTCAGCCAAACTACAAAGTAGTGAATGGGCAACAGCTTGAAACAACGACTCGAAACTGTATCGAAACAGCTGGTGAATCGACACAGTGATTCGGGTGTTCGCACATTTACACTTTTGTGTAGTTGTTATGTGTTGTTGTATTCAAAATGGTTATGAATCGGTTTGGTGAGATCATGCGAATGGTGCTATGGAGAAACTCAGCATGGCCATTATAAAGGACCTAAGAAAGAAATGCACATGAAGACGGTTAGTGCAGGCCCTCTTTCATGCTGGTCCTTACTGCAAATTGGCCATAGCCTAGTCTCTCAGCTTCAGTGGACACATCATTCAAACATGCAAACAATGAATGAAACCCAGAGGAAATCAGTAAGTACTATGCAAATGGGTCTTCAAAATTGTTTATTCATTTTTAACTCCCACACTTCTAGCTGTAGTGTTCGTTTCTTTGCTTTTGCTGGCCTGGTCAAAGAGACTAATGGTGCATTGTTTGGACACTTCAAATTCTGGTCAAGTATGCTGTCTCCAGTTCCTTCTTCTGCTCAATTTGAGGTGATAAACTAGGTGTTTCATCTGTGTGAATAGGGTGAAAATAAGGAGTAGAAATAGTTTTCAGAAAAAATAAATGGAGGGTGAGGGGATAACTCCCGTTAAATCCTTTTAAAGGGATACTTTGGGTAAAAATGGAAATTTAACCATTAATGCATCTGATGTAAACAGGCGTATTCACCCCCAAAAGTGGTGCCGCAGTAGTCTTTAGAGTGAGATTTGCTAGTTTAAAGACTTGAAATAAAGCCCCTTCTGATGATGCATCGTGAAGGTGTGAGAAAGTGCTCTGATGTAGATACTTGGGGATCAGCCGTTAGAAATCACTCAGGTTTTTTTTTCACTACCAAGTGGTATTCCCAAGGGTAATGGAAGTAGATGTGTAATACATGCTGGGTATTGTTGTAAGGCATCACCGAGTGACAAAAACAAAAAATAAAATAGTGAATTCTGTTAAACCGGTGACACTGTCAAACAGGGATGCACTACATAACATGAGTAATAACATATTAAATGCTAGTTGTAGGTCAGGATGCCCCTTTTACACCTCCCTTATATTTGCCAAATTCTTTCTGGGGGCCATTTCACAGCTTCATAAAGCCCTGGTACTGTTACTAGGGTCAGTCACGTTCTTGTTCTATTAACTGTGCCCAAAACTCTGACTCTGTTTGGCTTTGCCAAGGAATTTCTACCAAAGAATGAGGTTGAATATGTCATCATGATCCCCCTAATCTCTCAGAGTCAGGCTTTTGAGTGTGGGATAAAGTCTGAAACAGTTCATAGTAGATTTTATAAACGAATCAGAAGACGGATCACAGATCACTGACAGTTGGGTGTTATGAAATTCAAAGTATCTAGTATCAGAGACATATACTAGCCCCTGGATTGTATTTTATATAAAATATAATAATGATTATTTCAATTGTAAATAAAAACTGTCTGACAGTCTGTGGGCTGCCTGACAAGTAGTGCAAACTAGTTTTGCTCTTCATGCAGTGACCACAATTAGCCAGCAGGGGGAGCCTAGTGTCAGAATTATACCAAACTTGTAGGAGATCTATGAGAGAAATTGTAACACAGAGGTGAACAAACACATAATTTAGTAAATTAAGATTTCCTATAGTACACACTCACACACACACATCTTCTAAGCCGCTTCTCCTTCTGGGTCGCAGGGGGTGCCGGAGCCTATCCCAGCTGTCATCTGGCGCAAGGCAGGACGCACCCTGGACAGGTTGCCTATCCATCACAGGGCAGAGAGACAGACATACACATTCACACCTAGGGGCAATTTTAGCACGTCCAATTGGCCTGACTGCATGTCTTTGGCCTGTGGGAGGAAACCGGAGAACCCGGAGGAAACCCACACAGACACGGGGAGAACATGCAGACTCCACACAGAGAGGACTGTGGTTATTTAATTTATTTGAACCCCCAAAAAATAGAACAAATGTGCTTTTCATTAGGTAAATTACTAGAAATTTAGCAGCAAACAACGTTTCAACACAAAAAAAGCAAGGCACCTAACCCCCAATTGCTCCCCGGGCGCCATGGATAGGGCTGCCCACTGCTCCGGGCAAGTGTGCTTGCTGCCCCCTAGTGTGTGTTTTCACTAGTGTGCATGTATGTGTGTGTTTCACTGCACGGATGGGTTAAATGCAGAGGTTTAATTTCACAGTGTGAAAACACACACAGTGACAAATGATTGTTAATGCAATTCAATTAATTCAATATTAAAAAACAAGTTGTCTTAAGGGAAAATTTTGCCTTACAGTGACCCTCCGCTATGAATGCATCAAAGAAACATATGTTTTAGGTCAAAATCTTATCTCAAAACTAGTGTAAAACAATGCCACAGACATCAGACAGCATATTCACAACCATTTCCTGTAAAAGCTTTCTACAGACATTAAATGCTTCAGATGTCTGGTTCCTATCACCACCACAGTGAACAATTCAGAGTCTGGTAAGTACAGCTATATCCTAACACTTAGGGCGGGGGTGCTCAATCCTGGTCCTGGGAATCTACCACCATGGAGAGTTCAGATTCAACACACCTGGCTCTAATATTCAGATGGCTCTGAAGGCCTTCATTACCTGCATCAGGTATGGAGCTAAGCTAACACTTGGTGGGGTGATAGATCTTCAGGATCAGGATTGTGCAGCCCTGACTTTGGGTATCTTTAGCTTCAGCACTCAGTTTCAAGTTCTTTAAAGCAACTTCCTTTTGTGTTAAATTCAGTCAGCTAATAAGATTCCCACATGGTTCTCCTAAGTGCATCGCCATGATATCTGCAACAGTGACTCTCAGCTACATCCAAGGCCTCCAAAAGTCTTTTATTATCTTGAGCAGTGTCTCAGTGTTTCTTCAGAAGGTCGACAGGAGGGAAGGTCAGCAGTGACCAGCTGGTCTTTGTGTTATAGCTTTGTCAAAGAACTAGCCATTTAGCACACACATACAAAGTCTCACAGAGGCACAAAGATAAAAGAAAAATGTTCTACATTCAGTAGAAAGTGTAGTCAGCCAAGACATGTTTGCGTATTTCGTTTTGTACTGGAGCTACTGGGCTAATAACTGAAGCTTAGCGTCACAGAAGGTGCACTAATGGCCTAAATCACCAGACACTTTCCTTCAAAACCGCAGTGCTTGTTCAGTAACCTGAAACTAACTTCGTTATGTGGTTTCTAACACTATATGACGTACTTTTATCTGTTAAAACTAAGGTTTTGGCTTCAAGATTACAGCTACTACTGCTGCACAATGCTAATTATGCTAATATCAGCTTGCTTTACTTATTAGCTAAACTATCCTTGTAGCTACAGCGCAAAACTAAAGAAACTTCAGACAGCAAACCCATCTTGGCTTAACGACTATATTAGTATTTTTTATATATATTTTATTCTTATAGGACACTGCAATAAAGAAACAAAACATTTTTTTGTTGTTTTATTTATTCATTTCAAAAACTCTTTACATCCCAAACTGTAACAAATAAGACAGAAATAGTATTTTGGACTGACACTTCATTTGCTCATGTTTGTCTCTATGTGCTTAACATCTGTCTCACTGTAGATGGCATCCTGTAAAGGCAGAAAGCAAAGGCACAGGCTAGCCACACATTGCATAATACTGGATTCATGTATGAGTCAAAAGCGAAATTACTGGGTGAATCACTGCCATTGTCACTAGTAACATATTACCCTATTAAAACACGTATCAGATTGCAATTTCATGTGAAACCTGGAATGTGTAAGACTTTTACGTCGGCAGCCTCGGCATTAGTTATTTTCAGGATTTGGAGGGCAAACGCTGTTATGTAACCCAAAACACTAGAATCCGCAACAGCTTCTTCCCTGAGGCGCTCAGATTACTGAACACACTGTTGCCCCCCCCCCATTCACCTGCATCTAATCTAAACCCTTTCCATCATCCACCATAGACCGATCACACACCCCTTTACCATCACTGCACACCTGCACTATGAGACCTCAACCTTTCTGTACAGTTTACAGTGACAATGTTATGTTTGCACTAGTTTCTTCATCACTAACATGCTGCTTGATGCCAATCCATATGTGTGTGTGTGTGTGTGTGTGTGTGTGTGTGTGTGTGTGTGTGTGTGTATATATATATATATATACACTGCCCAATTGTATATATGTTTTCTTGTCCTGTCTAGTATTGTATATATCTGCACTCCATGTAGTCCTGTTTAATGCACTGCTGTTGTACGCTGCACTAAGTGGCCTGATGAATGACATTTACGTATATATGTTATATTGAGCAATTACAATAAAGACGACTTTATATTATTAAAGGGTGATGGTGGGGTTGGAGCATGGGAGGATTGGGGGGGTTACAGAACTAAATTATGAGAACAGAATTACCACATAAACCTGGAACTGCGCTGTTACTAAATACTTTGCACATCTGCATGCATGACATTCTTGCGTAGGTAAACAACTGGCGTGCAAATCACTTTTGTTTCCATGCCAGTACACCGTGCTAAGTTAGCAAACGACATATTGAAGTGACAGCCAAATTTTAAAAATATCAAAAATCAAACCTGTCAAAGAACGCAAAAAAAACACTAGTCAGCCAGGTTTAGGGTCCCAAAGACTATGATGTATCAGATGGTCAGTTATTCTGTAAGGCCTGTTTATGTGGGCTGTGCTTTGCTATGAGCTCAGTCAGCTGTGAGAGGAACATTACTAAATACAAAACACAAAACAGGAAGCTCACTGACAAGAGAAAGTCCCTCACGGACAAAAGAAAGTCCCTCACGGACAAAAACCACCAACCATCAGCAGTGCATTCATGCTTTACAATACTTAAGAACATAAGGACTAGAATGTGTTTGAGGGTTTGTGGATAGTAGGGGAAAGGGGTGGTGTTCGATGGTGGAGAGGTGTTGTTGGTTGGAATGGTGGTGTTTGTTAGTGGGGGTAATGGTGGTGTAGTTATTGGTAGTGATTGATAGTGAAGGTAATGGTAGTGTTTGAAGGTTAAGTGGCAATGATGGGGTTTGAGGGTAAGGTGTAATGGTGGTGTAGGTAATGGTAGTGTGTGATAGTGGGGGTAATGGTAGTGTTTGAAGGTTTAGGGGCAATTATGGGGTTTGAGGGTAAGGTGTAATGGTGGTGTAGGTATTGGTAGTGATTGATAGTGAAGGTAATGGTAGTGTGTAATAGTGGGGGTAATGGAAGTGTTTAAAGGTTTAGGGGCAATTATGGGGTTTGAGGGTAAGGTGTAATGGTGGTGTTTGATAGTGGGGGTAATGGTGGTGTAGGTATTGGTAGTGATTGATAGTGAAGGTAATGGTAGTGTGTAATAATGGGGGTAATGGAAGAGTTTGAAGGTTTAGGGGCAATGGTGGGGTTTGAGGGTAAGGCGTAATGGCAGTTTTTGAATGGTGGTGTTTGAAGGTTTCGGCTAATGGTGGTGTTTACGAGTAGGGGGTAATGGTGGTGTGGGTAATGGTAGTATTTGGATGAGACTGTCTGCTAAATGCTATAAATGTAAATGTACTTGAAGGTTGTGACCAATGACAACAGGATGGTGCTGGAGCTCCTGTGACAAGATTTTCCCCCAGCAGCACAGCAGTTGCTGTTGCCTAGCAGATTTACTTCAGCTCATCCAACCAGGCATTCTGAGCAAGAGCGTGCAAGAGGAGAGCAATCAGTCAGCCTCCCTCAGGGCCGTCTGCTGTGAGAACGGAATGCTAATGTATCACAGTGTACAGATAAATACCTATATTGTACTTTCTTTGAAGGTGAAACAGAGGGATCTTTCATGCTGTGTTTTTCTGGATTTCCTTCATCTCCACAGCCACCCTGTCTTGCTTTAGATTAGGATGATGTTACATAATTCAGTTCTCAGTAGCAGCGCTGCACATCCCCTGCCCTGCACAGTCAAACACATGAAGTTAACATCATGAACAGGTTTGATAATTAACTGATGGAACTGAATCGGGTGAATCGGGAACAGGGAAAAATACCAAACTGTGCAGTCTAGGGTGCTCCCAGGTCCAGGACTGAATCTGCTGATGTAACCGACAGCCGTTTATGGGTAAGCTGTTCCGAAAATTCTGCCAGACGTGCATTTCCATGCTCAAACATGACACACTGTTGTACAAAACAGTACTTTTTCATTTAAAAAACTACTCAACATATAAAAGAGGAGGCATATTAAGAAGATCAAATCTATTTTGTTTATTCATTCCTTCTTTGAGCTGGTTAAAGTGACACTCTGGCCAAAATGAAAAATATAACTATTGCTATGTTTGTTATAAAAATGCCTAATTGCCTCCTACAGTCATGCCACAATAATACCATAAATGTTCCAGTGTAAATACTAGAAACCTTATCTGATCTTGAAGGGGGAGGAACTTTTGTTTGTTTGTTTGTATTTTCTGATGGCTGGCAACTGTAGAAGAAAGATAGATAACATTACTGCTTAGATCTGTCTGTATTTATTATCCTTCACTGAAAGGGTACATCAATGGATTTCTATATGCTGTGGGGGAAAATCCCTAGTAGTTCAAGCATTTGCATAATGCATGCTGGGTACTGTAGTGAGGCACACTGATTGTGAATCCTGTCAAACTGATGAGGCCAAGGGAGGTGATGCTGCACAAAAGAACATTTCCTGACATGACAAGAATATATTAAATGCAAGGTTTAGGTCTCTTTACAATAACAGTGGGTATGTTTTTCTTGAAGAATGATCTAGCTTATTAACAGTCTTTGCTAAAATGTGTGCATAAACACCTCAAGCAGTAACACTGCTGCTCTAAAGACAATAGCCCACACTGATCTGGTATATATTGCATTATTTGCTCTGTTGAATGCAAAGTAAAACATAGATATGATTTTATTATATAGAAAGACAATGGGAATTTAGGGAATGGGATCTGAGGGTTGCTAATTTATTAGAATTGTTGGAAACCAGTTAGCTGTATTTCTCTGTTTCTGTTGACAGAACTGAGGACAGTAATCCGTTCTTCATCCTCGCCCTTCGATTACGTAATGCACCGGATGCGATGACCATTTTTGGAAACGTCCGTCTTCCATCCTTTGTGACGTGGATTCGGTTGTTTGACGGAGCCACGCCCCGCTTGAGTTGAGCAGTCTGGGAAACTCCAAACGGGCTAGTTAGATATGCGAACATAAGCAATGAAATCTTCCATTCTTTAGCTGATCTAGGCTTAGCCTCGAATCTGCTTCTAGAAGCGGTGCCGAGAACATATTACATGCGTGCTTTCCTACATTCAAGGCACGAGAAACAAAACAAGCCCCGGTTATCAACTTGTAGAGTTCCGTCGTTCTGGGGCGCTGACCAAACCTGCTTCTATTGTTTTGATAGCTATAGCTAACGTTAGCTAGGCGTTTTTCTTTCTTCGACGCGGTTTTTCCCTTTAAGTTTGTGGAAGTTTTAAACGAAGGGGACAAACTGGGAGCTTATCGTTTTTCATCTCTTTTGTTTTCCTTTGTTCGGCAGTGGGAGGGACTGCGAGCCGGAACTAGCGTTAGCCACCGTTCTGCGCCATTTCGGTGAAGTCAACTGAAGCTGCGCCATCTCGACTGAAACTTTTTCAGGTCGAGTTTACGAGCATTTTCGCCGTCTAAAACGAGGACATTTGGGTTGATTGTGTGTATATTCGACGCAGCTTTCTCGTTTCGAGAAGAAAAAGCCACCAAGGAGGCGACTTGAGCGGAAAAAAACCGTTTTTCAGCCTGTGGTAATACGTTAGCTCGCTGGCTAACTATCTAGCGTAGCGCCTAACCTCGCTCGCTGTAATCAACTTGTTCCCAGCAGCGCAGCTGACCGTCTAGTTGGCTGTAACGTTACACGTTTCTGAACTCGCAGCCTATTTTGTTCCCCTTCAATGTATCCGCCCTTACCGCCCTGCGGCGGCGTCGAAATCATGCTGGGAGAAGTACTGGGTCGTCGCATCGAATCGAGCCTGGACGACGTCGAGAACAACAAGCCGCCTTCGGGGGTGGTTTTGACTTCCTCTGCCCGCTCCAACCTCAACTCGTCCCGGCGAGCTTTGCTTAAGAAAGGCGCTCGGCGTGTCCGCACGGCGACGAGCCTGCAGGGCAAACATGGCCAGAGCCAGGGTCAGCAGCAGCACTACCACCACCAGAGGCAGCTCAGGAGCAATAACAACCAAGTGCGTCTGGCCGACATCAACAACAACAACAGCAGCAACGCCGCCTCCAGAACCGCAGCACCAGCAGCCGAACTGCCAGCCAACCGAGCGGCGGGGAACGCGGGGACGCATTTAAAACCAGGAGCCAAAAAGGAGGTACATATAACCCCTTTCGTATTTTAAATTATTATTTCAGTCGTTGAGAAACTCCCGCAGGGGGGGACGAGGTGGATGAAGGTCAACGAATTGTTTTGGAGAAGAGTTTGAGCGCGACTGCCAAGCGATCGATACTAATTTTAGAGGAAATTCTCCCTTTAGCATTTACCATGGAAAGAGTGAGAGGCGAACAGCTATAAGGCCAAGAAAACAGGGTTCTAAAGCTGCTGCAGGGCAGGGAGAGGAAAAATGTCTAGATGTTTCTTTATTGCCTCGTCTGATGCCGTCTCTCCTTGATACCTTTCTTGTTATGGTGGATTGTGGTTAGTTTTCTTTATGCACAGCAAGAAAAGTGAACATAGCTTAGTGTGTTAATATGCAGCAATATTATAAGCTTTATAGAACCAGAAGGGTTGTTGCTCTTATGATGTAAGATTTGAAACAATAGAAGAACCATTTTTGGTTCTGTATAGAACCGTTTTCAAAAAGGTTCCAGATAGAACCATGTAGAAGGCGTTTTCCATCAGTGTGAAAAATCATTTCACCATGTGAAGACCTGTTTAAGCGTGTATGTTGTTCTATATAGCCTCATTGCCTTTTTAGTTGTGTAGCTTTTAGTCTGCTGGGCCATTGTGTGGTAAATCAAGGCCTGTGGAGAAACCTACGTCACTGGTCTCTAATGAGGATCTTGTTCACCACAGACAGAGCTGGTTTGCACAGAGTGCTCATCTAACAGCTGTTTACAATTCCTCCTGCTCTGTTCGTGGCATGTCTGCCTGCAGTGTTCTACTGAACCTGAGCCTGCAGGAGTAGAGCCAAACACGGAAGGAAGCGAGGGTGAAAATGCACGGCAGAGGGCGGTGCATAAAGGGCCTACGTGCAGTTTGAGCTTTTGTTCATGAATGCTAGACCAAGTGTTCTTTGTATGTTTTTAAGTGGCAAAAGTCAACTTTAGGGTAAAAAAAAAAGTTACATTTGTCTGCCCTGACTCATTGGCCATGTTTCTTTTGTCCTCAGCTGCTGAAATCAAAAACAGGAAGGGTGGAAAGAGGAAACCAGTCGAATGGGCAGTCCATCCACAGCCCGAACAAGCATGAGCAGTCCACATCAAACCTGAACGCACGCAGTCAGAAGAACAGGCTCAACAACACAACCGGCAGCATTACGCTGGTGAAGAAGTGTGAGGGCAGCAATCAGCATAGCCCTCCATTGTTTCTCATCGCCAGCCGCAGGGAAGGGAAGAGGCCTCTGAGCGCAGTAGAGGCTAGCAGGAATGCGAATGCATGTCCCGCTCAGCCTTCACCAGAGGAGACCCTCAAAGATGGAGAGAAAACATACGCCGGAGCCAAGTTCAGCGAGCCACCCTCGCCGAGCGTGTTGCCCAAACCCCCCAGCCACTGGGTGGGTGAGAACGGCCCTAAACATTCCGACAGCAGCAGAGAGCAGATGTCTGTGCATCTAAAGACCCTGCTGAAGGTCCAAGCCAAACCATGATTCGGCATTTAAACCACTCGTCCAAATTTGAACTCTGATCTGTCACCCAAACACCTTAACAGCATCGGACAAATTGGCATCGGACAATCAGGCAAAAGACTGGAAACATAGCTTGTTGCAACAGGAAGTATTGCGTTTCGACCGTAATTCGGAAAATGTCTTGCGTTTGTGTTACGAAAGCGGCCTTGTGTTAAATGGGTTTTTTCTTTTAAACAAACTTGTGTAAATGTAAATACTGTAAGACATGTAATATATGTGTATATTTTTTTGATGTTAATTTTAACAGAAGAGTAAATCTAGTTTTGTTACTGAGGCTTATGAGTCACATGATGACGTTCATCATGGTATATCATGATCTGGTGGTATACTCTTTTAAAGTGTACTGATAAGCTACAGGAGCCATTTTTGGGGCACATTGCATGTAAGAAGTTTGCTTACAATTTTGCACAAGACTGAAAAACCAACACGGGTCCCTTTAAGGTGTGAGAATCGACGAGAGTGTGGCGCTGTAAGGTTCTGTGAACCCGTCCACACGTCTTGTGGCTGCTATGCCTGAATGCACTGCATAGAGAGCCTGCATTGTTTATGGAGTGGGACTGTCCAGGAAGGGGGCTCAGCAGACGATGGAGAGACGGAGCGTAAGTCTAAACGAAAGGACTTTGGTCGCGTATGAGGAGCACTGCCTACAACTGAAGCAAAACGGACAAATAACACACAGCAATTCCAAAACCCTAGGTTTCTTATCCCAGTCCGCAAGCACTGATCTTTCTGATGATGGATAAGGACACTTTATTATTATTTTTATTATTATTTTTATTCCTTTTCCGTAGCATTCACAGCATCGCCCTGGTTTTTTTGAATGTTGTACTTGTCATACTGAGAATGATGTTTACTGCGAAAGAGAAGGCCTAATTGTTGTGAGGTGTTTACATGTGTATGGACAAAGCCAGGCAGCTACCAGCATTCTTTTCTTTTCTTTCTTTGCTTTTGACTAAACTTTACACAGCCGAAGACATTTGTTTTTGCATTACCGAAACCGAACACATTTTGTTGCAACAATAATTGTTTTGAACCTTTTGTCTGCTGTCTGTCTTAAAGAAAACAAATGAACTTGCATTCCCATTTATTCAATTGGTAAGAGAAACGTTATGAACGTTTTTATTTAAAATTGTTGAAATAAAGAATTTGGCCACCCCTATTTACCTGTTTTGTTTTTTGCTACATTGTCTTTTCGTCCAGGCGCTATTGAAATGACCGCATCTGCAGAGCACTGCACTTTAAACCATTCTCATTATCAATCCACTTCTGGCCCAGCTTATGCTCTTCACCTAGATGCTGTTTTGCAGCCGCGCCACAGTCATGAAAAGGTTACACAACACCCAAGTGCTGCGAATGCCGTGGCATACTGTTGCATAATATTCCACACTGCCCCAGTTCACCTCTCCTCGACCAGCTGGGAGACTGTAGCCGCCTGGCAGTCGAAATCAAACTGTTCTCTTTATCTCCTGTAGGGATGTCGAGTTCTAATCCTTAAGACGTGACTCGGTGCACGAAGGGCTTAATAATTAGCTGACGAGTTGAGCGTGTCTTGGCAGAGCCCAGGGTTTGACACTTGTAACCTATTTTGGCTATGCACCAAGAGGCGAATGGAAATAACCTGGAAGAACCAGCTGAAATTAGTGCTACCTTCTCTTAAGAGGCCATTGGAGAGATCTGGATTTAAGAGTGAGCTGTAGATTATTCTGCTGGTTTTAATGACCATGAATGACTGAGTGCTGTTAAGCCGCCTTGCATATTTTATCACCTGAGGTGATAAATATAATAATTATATAATATATAATGTAACACAATACTTAAAGGCAAAACAAAGGTATATAGCTATATTTACTTTGTCAAAATTTAAGTAAACAGGTCATTTTAAAAAAGGCTTTAAAAAAATATTTGCAGAAACTTAACTGGTAAAAAAAATAGCTGATTTAACTGTGATGATGTCATGATGGACTAGCAGCCAATCAACTGCAGCCCTACATGCTGTGCCTCAGACTTAACTGACCACAACACACAGCTTGTGGAAACAGCTCACGTTATGGACAGGGCCATCTGCTGAAGCGTGCTGTAGAGTGCCAGCTTCTCCAAGCCTGACCAGCCATTTGTCCTTAAGAGACCTGACATGCAGTGACCCATCCACGTAAGCAGCAGCAAGCAATAAATCGCCTTTCTGCAAATGTATTGATTTATAAAGTTGAGAAACCAAGTGCATTGAAGCCTGAGCTTTTGTCTTAATATAGCCGTGATTCAGTGCCTTCTTCCTCAAGTGGCTCTGGTGCTCAGAGGAATGTCTGGAATCCTGCGAGAACTGAAGCAGCAGGTCTGCAGTTCCATTGACCAGGCCAGGGACAAACTCCATCGATTAGGAACGGCCATATGGCACTGCCCGGAGCTGGCATACAAAGAAAGGCAGTCTCATGACATACTGGTGCGTTTTTTTTTTTTTTTGAAGTGGAAACCAGGTGGAACGTTGAGCCGCACTTCAAACTGGACACTGCGTTCCGTGCCTCATGGGGGCCGGTGGGAGGCAGCGACAGCGACCCCACAGTAAACATTGGATTCTTGTGTGAATATGATGCTCGGCCAGGAATAGGACATGCATGTGACCACAACTTGACCGCAGAAGCTGGAGCTGTAGCAGCAGTGGGCCTGAGGGCTGCATTGAAGAGCGTTGCAGACCGTCCAGTGCACGCCAAGGTGTCTCTTCGTAGACCAAGGCCTTATACATTTAAGCCAAAGATCTAATTCACACCATTTTACCTTGTCACCAATGCTTTTGAGCAGCCAGCACTGAGTCACAAGGGCAGTTCAGCCTAAAACTAGAGTTTAATATTATTTGTGGTGTCATGCAGCATTCTGTAGTATTATATCCCTCAGCCTTAGTTTGACAGAACTCAGAGTTAAACTGTTCATATTTTCATTTATCACTGTTCTCTCGCTACAGTATACAGCAGGCATTGCACAAGCACATCATGCAGCCATTGGGAATCCCTGTAGAGTCAACCAATATTGATTGCTAGCCTAGCCACTGACCTACAGGCTAATAAACACAACCAAACTGGCATTAGTGTAAGTCTTACTTCAGTCATCACTGTAAACAAAACAGTGATTCAGTGTTTGTTTGGCACAAACTGGACAAGAGAGACGTTTTTAGCCTTTTAGCCAAAGAAAAGAAGCCAAATTGAGGTAAAGTATCTACATAGCTATGGTAGCTACCATGCTAACTTTAATTCTTAGCTTGTCCTTGCTGAGCCTTTTCTGTCATTTGAGTAAACCATCCTCTCCACTGTAATGATGATTTGAAGACAGACGCTACAGATACATGGCTTTCTTAGCAGTAATGTTAGGTATCTGCCTTCCTTCTGCATTTGAGAAAAAAAGGTTCATAAATTCTTCCCACTTTTTCTAGATTTTCAACTGGAAAATCTCACTTTGGAGAGTCTGGGGGCTACTGCGGAACTACTGTAGGATGAAAATAAGCATGCAGATGTAGCAGTAGTTCAATTTTCCAATGTGCGACATACTTTTGTCAGTGTTTTTAGATAACAGTATCATCGTTTCAGAAACTACATACGCAAATCTGCTTTGGATTACTTAACGTGGACTGAGATTAACAGTGATGGACAAATCATGTACTTGAGTAAAAGTAGAGACACCCAAGGTAAAATATTACTCCCGTAAAAGTAAAAGTTCCTCCCTTTAGACCTCCACTTGAGTAAAAGTACGAAAGTATTTACCTTCAAATGTACTTAAGTATCAAACGTGAAAGTACTGAAAGATTAATCATGACTAATGTCCTGTTGCTGTTTTTGCTTCATGAACTCATTTAGGTGAAAGTCCTCCAGTGTCTCTCTTGATAAACCAGTCTTTTAATAGAACGCCATTAATTAGTGATGCTAACGTCTATTAAAATGATCAAAAGCACAAAACACTGAAGGCAAACGATTTCCATCAGATAGAACCGAGTGGCTCTGAAATCACTTTTTGTGAGCAAGCAAAGTTTCAGTTTAAGATTTATTTACAACTTAGTCACAAGTTTAAGTTTAATAAAAGCTTGCTTTAAGAAAGTGCGTTTTGTATAAATTCAGAATAAAGACACAGGCCAGTCACGACTGCATATGTGGACATATTTCTATATTGTGCTCTATTTACACAAAGTTAGGTTAGTTCATCATTTATGTTGAACAGATGCTCCAAAAATATTCCGCTGCAGCTCTGATGTTGAATCGTGTGCTTGCACTGGGTCGGTATGACCAACAGGTCAAAAGAAGCTCAAAACAAAGTGCTGCTGTATTTTTTTTGTTATCAAATCATATCAAATCAAATTTATTTGTATAGCGCTTTTTAAAACGGATGTTGTCACAAAGCAGCTTTACAGAATTTCGGAAAAGACAAAGTTTCAACAGGACTGTAAGAATGTACAGAAACCCCCTGGTGGGCAAGCCAGGGGCAACAGTGGCAAGGAAAAACTCCCTCAGAACTGAGGAAGAAACCTTGGGAGGAACCAGGGTCACCAGGGGGGACCCATCCTCCTCTGGTCAAACTACCTACAGTGATTATATTACTAATATTAATAGCAGTAATATTGGTATTAGGAATAACTAGGAGTCTATGAGAACATCAGCGTAGGGTGGGCAGCTCGTCCAAGGCAGGTGGTGGCAGCTGGGGCGTGGGCAGCTGGTCTGAAGTGGGAGGCAGGAGGGCTCAGCAGTCAGTCATCCTTCAGTGTCCAGCCGGACATATGGGTGAATTGTATACTCGGAAAGAAAGCAGGTAAATGGAATTAGTTTTATTATTTATTTAGTTATGGTTTTATACACACATAAACCAAAAGGAACGACAGATTTCTTATGATGTAGTGGAGTACAAAGTAAGATATTTGACTTAGAAATGGATTGGAGTGAAAGTAAAAAGTCACCAAAAATGAAAATACTTCACTAAAAAGTGAAAAACTACTTAATTACAGTAATGAATTACATTTACTTAGTTACTGTCCACCACTAGATTAACATGTGATGATATCGGCTTACAGTGTTCACAGTGCTATAACCTTCCAGGACTTGGCTACGTTTGCAGCATAGTGCCAGTTAAAAAATGTTGGACAAGGCATCACTTTAATGCAGTCACAGTGCAACTTGTAACTTTTAGTAAAATGCACAAATAAGTTATTATTAACAGAGCTGTATACAGCAATGTCTTTATGCATATTTGCATAGTGTGCAGTTCATAAGAAAACACACTCCATAGTCTATATAATGTGTACTAATGACTGATGATTGGCAGGTGACTGTGCTGGGAACTCCAGCAGAAGAGGAAGGTGGGAGGAAGACTGACCTGCTGCGGGAAGGAGCCTTTGAGGATGTGGATGTCGTGTTAATGGCCCATCCCTCTCAGGAGGATGCCACCTACATCCCTGATGTGGCTGAACATGAGTAAAAAAAATATTAAAAACCCAGTTCCAAAAAAGTTGGTATGTGAAATGCTAAAAAGCTGAAAGAAAGAAGTGATTAGCAAATTCTGTTTGACCAGTATTGCAAATGGCACAAAAACACAGTATTTTATGTTTTATCTTATGAATCTTATTGATTTAAATACATTTAATAATAATAGCACTTAATAATCTGGGGACTGATAGCCCAAACCTATCTAGTGTTGAAAGTTTAATATTGTGCCATATTTCTGTTATCCAATCCCTTGCTGAAATTAAATTCAATTGCCCCCTATCCCAACTTTTTTGGAACATGTTGCAGGCATCAGTTTTAGATTGTGTATATATACAAGAAAATAAGTAGGATAAAACATGCCATATCTTGTCTTTGTACTGTTTTTAATTCAAATACATTTCAATTTACAGATCACTGCTTTCTGTCTGCCCTGCGATGGACTGGCGACCTGTCCAGGGTGTATCCTGCCTTCCGCCCGAAGACTGCTGGGATAGGCTCCAGCACCCCCCCGCGACCCAGACGGAGAAGCGGCTTAGGAAATGGATGGATGGATGGATGGATGGATGGATGGATGGATGGATGGATGGATGGATGGATGCTTTCAATTCAATTCAATTCAAGTTTATTTATATAGCGCTTTTTACAACAAGGTTGTCACAAAGCAGCTTTACAGAAAAACAGGTCCACGCCTCTTATGAGCATCACCACAGTGAAGCCAATTTTGTGGTGACTACAGTGGTAAGGAAAAACTCCCTTTAAGAGGAAGAAACCTTAGAAGGGACCAAGGCTCAGTCCGAGGAACCCAACCCCCGTGGGTCGACCCGCACAGAAGAAACAGAACAGAAACAAGAACAACAGTACAAAGAGAGTGCAAAAAGATGGCTGGAACGCTGGAACCACGAATGGGGCACCTCCAGACAGGCCAACGGGGCATCTCGACACATGTGAGAGAGATAGAGAGAGAGAACGGAGTGGGAGGGAAGAAAGATAGGTTAGAAGGGTTGTGTTAATCTCTGTTGAGCGGGACAGGGCCGATTCCAGAGTGCTGCAAACACGAATCGGCACCTCCAGACAGGCCAACCGAACATCTCGACGCATGCGAGAGAGACAGAGAGAGAGAACAGAGTGGGAGGGAAGAAAAAGAGGCTTTCTGTTTTTATCTACATTTTAGATAGAATCCCAACTTTTGTGGAAAAGGGTTTGCATATTACAGGAAGTTATGCCTGGAATAACAATATTTTGTCCAACAGTTGTCCCAAATTTACATAATTTTCCTAATTTTACCCAATTGTGGTCAATCAATCAGTCCGATATTTAGTTTAATTTAATAATGTGTTACATTTTAACATGCAGTTTCCACAGTTGGTTGGTTGGCTTTATTTGTTAGCTACATTATTGTTAGCTACATTAGCCTCAGAGCTCCAGCTCAAATCTAAAGACGTCAAACACGCCAATTGAACTATGCTGAAGGTGACCTGAAAATCTGCGTAAGTTAGAGTTTTGGCGAAGCTTTGACTGGCTTTGCAAAGTTTTAGTGTTATTAGGTAATGATCTGTGTATCATCCCCTTTTAGCCTTCCCTTGGTAAGAGTAAACACTGTAGGCTCAGGCCTTGCCTTTTAGAGATAACCAAGCTGTGACCGAGTAGTAGGAGGCAAGGTCCAAGCCAGGCCAGATGCTTGCTGGTGCTATCTCAAGGCTGCAGCGCCCTGGCCTACTCCCAGAATAGATTACAGGGCAGGGGGCCATGTTCAGGCATGTTTGCATAGCGCTGTTTCAGGAATAGGGGTCACCTGCTAGCATACAGTTATAACTGGCATAGACAGAGGGCGTCTGATATCCAGAGCAAGATGTCTTTGATTGCAACAGAGAAGCAAGAGAATAAAGCCTAAGCCTGAAGTTGTACTTATCCAACATCATGAAAGGAGAATGTTTTGTATGTATAATAATTCCGTTGTTAAGACTGAAGTTATTTGAAGTGGTTTAATGTGAAATGTTTAATTGTAGAGAAACCTACACACTTGTGTTTCTTTACAATGGTGGTGATAGGAAGCAGGACTAATACAATTAGTCAAATAATACAAATAATACAATTATAGCCTACTTACTACTTACTTTTTACATGTAATACTGATGACAATAATCATATTAAGGTTTCTTTGGAGAGTGTTTTGCCTTATATTAAAATTAAAAAACAAAACATTTTAGGGCAAACCTATTCTGAAACAACATCTCAGACACCAGGCAGTGTCTTCATAATCTTTTTATATAACAGCTTTCTGTGATGTAGCTTTTAAAGGCATTAAAAGCTTCAGGCGTCTGTTTTCTCACCACCACTGTAAATCACTCTGAATGACTTTGCTTAAATTTGAATGATTTAACTATGCATTTAAAAGAGTGGAGTTCTTATCTTTGTTACAAATTGTTTGACCGGGAACTGGGAAGGTGCTGAATTTGCTACAGCACCCCCTCCTTTCAGGACTGTTTAGCTGCATCTGCAACTGTGACTATACACATTATAATAACTTTAAAAAAAAAACTTTAAACAAAGTATTTTGAGTGAAATACAGGCATTCAGACTGATGCATGACTAATAGGACAGTGTGTATTTTTACTTTGAAGCTAACTTTGCTGTAGTCTGAATAGATTTTATAACTTCAGACAGACTGATGGCAGCATCAATGTCGTGTTGACTCTACAGTGTGGTGGTGAAGTACCATGGACGAGCATCTCATGCGTCTGCGTACCCCTGCGAAGGCGTGAATGCATTAGATGCTGCCGTGATGGCCTACAGCAACCTCTCTGTGCTCCGGCAGCAGCTCAGGCCTGACTGGAGGATCCACGGTGAGCGGCATTACTGTAGTGTTAAAGCGATTGTTCAGCGAACAATCTAATAAGCACACATTCATCAAACGGCCTCAGAAAACCGTTTGAGACAGCGAGTTTCAGGCTAGCGTGGGATGATTTAGACATGCAGTTTTGGTGCTAGTAAGTGTTCACAAGCTTCCATTATTGTCAGTAGAGCATGTGAGCGTGAGTGTGGATTGGGAGCAGAGTGATGTGATTTTGCTCAGGGGGCATCTGTGTTCTTTTGTGCTCCAAAATTGCTCCAGTATCATTCCATCCTCCAAGCCCGACAGTCCTTTTTTTCCCACATCGAAACTGTTAAGCAGACCTACATACTGGAAATTCACAGATCGCAACAAACATTACACAGATTTAGTCTTGTGTCTATTTTGCTATGCGAATAATAAAGATGGTAGATTATAAATGAATAAAGATTAAAAGCATGTGCATTTGTTTACCCTCAGTGGTTGTCTAGCTTGTGATTGGACTGTTGCTTCAAGCCTACAAGCCTATTTTTTGTTTGATGATGGCCATAAATTATATAATTAATGAAATGAAGTGTGTACTGTCTTGTCCATACACCAATCAGGCATAACATTATGACCACCTCCCTGTTTCTACACTTATTGTCCACTTATTATCAGCTCCACTTACTGTATAGGTTCACTTTGTAGTTCTACAGTTACAGACTGTAGTCCATCTGTTTCTCTGATACTTTGTTAGCCCCCTTTTACCCTGTTCTTCAGTGGTCAGGACCCCCATGGACCCTCACAGAGCAGGTACTGTTTGGGTGGTGGATCATTCTCAGCACTGCAGTAACACTGATGTGGTGGTGGTGTGTTGGTGTGTGTTGCGCTGGTCTCAGTGGATCAGACACAGCAGTGCTGCTGGAGTTTTTAAACACCTCAGTGTCACTGCTGGACTAAGAACAGTCCACCAACCAAAAACATCCAGCCAACAGCGTCCTGTGGGCAGTGTCCTGTGACCACTGATGAAGGACTAGAGGATGACCAACACAAACTGTGCAGCAGCAGATGAGCTGTCGTCTCTGACTTTACATCTACAAGGTGGACTGACAAGGTAACAGTGTCTGATAGAGTGGACAGTGAGTGGACACAGTGTTTAAAAACTCCAGCAGCACAAGTCTGATCCACTTGTACCAGCACAACATACACTAAACACTACTACCACTTCAGTGTTACTGCAGTGCTGAGAATGATCCACCACCCAAATAGTACCTACTCTGTAAGGGTCCATTGGTGGGGTCTTGAGCTCTTAAGAACAGGGTAAAAGGGGGCTAACAAAGTATGCAGAGGAACAGATGGACTACAGTTTGAAATTGTAATTATTTTTCTATTTTTGGGATCCTTAAATAAAATGCTAAAGCTCTAAAATGGAGGTGGTAGCAAGACTAAAGCAGCCCAGCAACACAAAATGAAATTAAACCCAAAAAATGAATTAGGAATGAAATATTTTTGATGACAGAGGAGTAAATAAATATACAATTGTATGCAAAAGCTTCTGCACCCTTGCTCAAATGACATCCCATTTTTTTTAGGTGAAAAAAAAGTTAACATCCACATTTTGATGAACGATTACTGTTTATTGGCTGAATTTAACATACTGGGGAAAAAAAAACCGAAAATATGGCCTATGCCAATACTATGTCACTTTTTATATTTTGTTTTACTTTCTTCCAATATGTTAAACCAGGCAAATAAACATTGCATGACTGTAATTGAGTAGACGTTTTGTCATTTGAAAATAGTCAAAACAAACATACTAGTTACTCAATGTGGTCGGAGCATCTAATGTGGAGGTTGTCACGAGTGTTTTTGAAACGTCCCGTCTTTCAGGGATCATAAAGCACGGAGGTGTGAAGCCCAATAATGTCCCTGATTACAGTGAGCTAGAGTATTATTTACGCACCCCCTCCCACAGGGACCTGGCCACTATCAGAGCCAAGGTGGAGGCCTGCTTCAGAGCTGCTGCCATGGCAACAGGCTGTGAGGTCAGTTGGTTGAGCGCTGCATGCGCTCCAATATGCTTAAAAGTACTTACGTTCTCTATACAAAGCTTTGCAAGCGTGCTCTGCTTTTCAGACTGTTGGCAAGCCAGAAATAAGCATGACAGAGTTCGACTTGCTCACAGGCAGTAAGCTTCTAGGGTATAAAGAGCAGATGCCTGCTCTGTTGCTGTGTAGCACTGTCTGCTGAGTCAGTCTATAACTGTGTGCTATTCATTATATAGTAAACTGCTTTGAGATTGCAGTCATACTAACATGTTTTATTGACTTTCTAAGTGAAAATAAATAAACAAATCCTCTACAGAGAACAGACGTAAGTAGTGTAGCGCACAGTTTCTAAATTGTTTTTGACATATTGGAAAATAATAGATATAATGTAAGGGGTGCCATAACTTTTGCACAGTCCACATTTTATGTTTTTTTTCCCCCAACATGTTAAATTCAGCAAATAAACAGAAATTGTTCATTGAAATGTGCAGAAGTTGTGTTCTCTGTAGCATCCAAGACTAAATATAATATCAAATCTATAAGCATTTAGTTTGTCCACTCTGCACCATCCTTCCTGACCATAACCTCCATCCTTCTAATCTTAAAACTAAACAGTTTCAGCTGTGACGACCCAATTGCCAGGCTTTCAGGGGTCACTGACATCAGAATCCTCTTGAAAGAGACACTAATATTAAGCAGCTACCCACACTCACCTCAGCTGCCGTACAAATTTCTAAGAAACCTCTAAGTTGTTTCTGTCCATCCCTCCATTTTGAGAACACTGTGAGTCGGGAAGTACATGTAGCCATCGAGAAGCCCTTACTGAGAAAAAAATGCAGTAGAACCCTGAAACTGGACATCTGAGATGTGGAAGGAAGATTTATGGACTGATGAGTTGAAATTTGCAATTGGGATTACTTGGATGGTGAAAAATCACAGATTCAACCAACTTCTAAGACTGAACTTTGGAGGTTGAAAAATATCCCAATTGCAGATTTCACTGAAAAACTGGAAGTGAGTCTCCTGAGGAAAAAGGAAGTTCTCCTGAATTCAGCGTGGATGCTGTAAATACTGAACGTATTGATATTATATTTAGTTGTTGGGATTTCTGGGTGCCACTTTAGAATAAGACTACCTTTATGGAGGGTTTATGATTTGTTTAAACTTATTAATGTTATTAATTTAGCCACAAATACCATCAAATCATTAATAAACAGTTTAAACACATTAATAAAAAAAGCATATGTGGCCTATTATATCTGATACACATGAATAACAGACAGGTGTAATGCTGACTGATCAAGAAGACAGTGTAAGATAAGTAGCCAGTCAAATTGAACAGGTTTAACAGTACAGATGAGTGTGGGTTTACTGTTAGGCAAACAACACGTCACTGTTGCCCTTGTTCATTCTTTGTTATAACTACTTATTCATGAATTTTGACTTAAATAAATGAAATAAAAAGGCTTTCCAGAGATTAGAGGACCATTTCCAGCACAGTTAATAACCTGAAGGCAGGTGTTCCAGCTGTGGTGGTTTGGACTTTACTGAGCACTGGATGGACTGGCAAGTTTACACTACACTACCAAACATTATGTCTTGGCTAGTGAAGTTACATTACGAATCCATATGGAAAAATACATAGGCATATATTTTTACTGATGTATGCAAAAGTTTGGGCGCCCCTGGTCAAATGATGTTTCGTTGATTTTCTAAGTGAAAATGACTTGCAGATGTCAGGCTCCAGTCCTCACGGGCCAAAACACTGCAGACTTCATCACACTGCCTCATTAAACACAGCCAATTCATCTCATTAGCTAATTAGCAAGGCCTTCATTAGCAAGGCTGCTGAGCAACTGAAGTTGTACATCAAGCAAGAATGGGAAAGAATTCCACCTACAAAGCTTCAACAATTAGTGTCCTCAGTTCCCAAACGCTTATTGAGTGTTGTTAAAAGGAAAGGTGATGTAACACAGTGGTAAACACGCCCCTGTCCCAACTTCTTTGGAACATGTTGCAGGCATCAAATTCAAAATGAGTGAATATTTGCAAAACACAATAAAGTTTATCCTTTTGAACATTAAATATCTTGTCTTTGTAGTGTATTCAATTCAATATAGGTTGAAAAGGATTTGCAAATCATTGTATTCTGTTTTACACAATGTCCCAACTTCATTGGAATTGGGGTTGTACTGTTTATTTGCTGAATTTAACATAGTGGGAAAAAAATAAAACAAAATTTTTGTTTGATTGTTTCCAATATTACCTAGAAATTGTGCAGGAAAATTGTATTTAAATTCATTCCTTGTAGAGAATGTGTTAACTTATTTTGACTTTACATATCAAATACATTGTTTTGTTCCAAAAATGTGTTTCAAACACTAAAATACTTAAAAAAACAACATTTTTTGACATTCCTGTACATTTTCTAATGTATTTAATACATACACTGTGCATGCATTTACTTTCTGTATGGGTATGTTATGCAATTTCATCTTTTCTTCACAGACGCTAGAAACAATCAGAATGATCTGTTGTGGAATAAGAATTTTGCTAGTTAAAATGACTTAAAACAACAAAATAACAAGCAAATGAAAATATCCAGAAATGGGCTGAAAATTCTTAGAATCTTCAGAAAACAGTCTCATTATGAGAAATATTAGGCAGATTTAAGACAGTTTCACTTGCCAGGACATCACTTTTTGCAGTGTTCTTACTACCCTGTACAAGTGTACCAGTAGTGGTACTATGTGCGGGTGGAGTGGTACATTGGTCCATAGCTAGAACACAAGTGCTCAGAAAGCAAAGATGCCAGTTGGAACACAGCCGCTGTCCTTAACCGTGTGAACAGGACTCACATGGTGCTTGTTTCCATAGTGATGACTTCCTCGCTGTAGAAGCTTTTCACAGATTTTTTCGGTCACGTTGTCTCACACGTTTTAACACATGAGGATGTGTGGAAATGCAGATAGCGCTGCTACTACACACTGCCAGAGCTCTGTAGTAGTGAGTAATGTGTTCATTTCTAACATAAACATCTAATTTAAAAGTGTGAAGAATAAGACTTCCATGTGCTACAAGCATTGAAAGGGCTTAAAGGGGAACTCCACCAATTTTGCAAAGTGTCTACATCACTAAATGGTTTGCACAAAGTCATTTAGAGTAGCTTGGTGTGAAATGCTTTGTTCTAGAGACATTTACTTAAAGCACAGGAAGTTATTACATGAAATGGTTATGAATGCACTGTCTGATGCCTAAGACATTCTTTGACCATAGTTTTGTGATTAAGTTTAGGCCTAAAACGTCTTGTTAGTCCATTTTATTTTAAGCCATTCAGGGCAGAGGGGTACATGTAGGGTGTTGTGAGGCAAAAAAGATTTTCTACTATTTTGCCATCAACAACATTACATATTACCCAGAAGACGTGTAGCTTCACTGGTGGCTTTGGATAGTAAATTAAATGGCTATACTTGTTTTGTCGACATTGTGATCCCTGGTTCCTATCACCACCTCTGTAAAGAAAGCTGAGTCTGTACATTTCTCTGCAGCGGATCATTTTACAATTTTACATTTTACATTTTATCAAACCTCTCTGAATGACTTGTTGACATTGCATCGATGGAATCATGCAAATCAGTGAAATTCCCCTTTAAATCATTCTACAAGTTTAGTGCCAAATGGCCATGCTCATTTGAAATGTTTTCATTAAAAAATATGCTTTTAACCTTCCATAGTATAGCTACATACACTATATTTCCAAAAGTATTCACTCACCCATTCAAATAATTGAATTCAGGTGTTCCAATCACTTCCATGGTGTATAAAACTAAGCACCTAGGCCTGCAGACTGCTTCTACAAACATTAGTGAAAGAATGTGTTGCTTCAAGGAATGGGTTTCTATGGTCGAGCAGCTGCATCCAAGCCTTACATCACCCAGCGCAATGCAAAGCGTCAAATGCAGTGGTGTAAAGCGTCGCAACTGGACTCTAGAGCAGGGGAGACGTGTTCTCTAGAGTGATTAATCATGTTTCTCCATCTGGTAATCCGATGGACGAGTCTGGGTTTGGTGGTTTCTGGAAGAACAGTACTTGTCTGACTGCATTGTGCTGAGTGTAAAGTTTGGTGGAGGGGGGATTATGGTGTGGGGTTGTTCTTCAGGATTTGGGTTCGGCCCCTTAGTTCCAGTGAAAGGAACACTTAATGCTTCAGCAGACCAAGAGATTTTGGACAATTTCATGTTCCCAACTTTGTGGGAACAGTTTGGGGACGGCCCCTTCCTGTTCCAACATGACTGCACAGCAGTGCACAAAGCAAGGTCCATAAAGACATGGATGAGCGAGTTTGGTGTGGAAGAACTTGACTGGCCTGCACAGAGTCCTGACCTCAACTGGATAGAACACCTTTGGGATGAATTAGAGTGGAGACTGTGAGCCAGGCCTTCTCGTCCAACATTAGTGTCTGACCTCACAAATGCGCTTCAGGAAGAACGGTCAAAATTTCCCATAAACACGCTCCTAAACCTTTTGGAAAGCCTTCCCAGAATGTTGAAGCTGTTATAGCTGCAAAGGGTGGGCTGGCATCATGTTAAACCCTATGGATTAAGAATGGGATGTAACTCAAGTTCATATGCGTGTGAAGGCAGACGAGTGAATACTCTTGGAAATATAGTGTATTTTAAAATTTGATGATGTTGATCATTGTGTTAACATGTTATAAACACTTTAAAGTTGATAAAACCGCTGTATCATTGCTGTCAGGACAAAATGTCGTATCTCCAACATGGTAACTTTTTCAACCCTAATGAAAAATCACAGATCAAGAAATTAATAGACTTAATGCTAGTGCACAATGCACTATAAAGTAAAGTGGAATGATCCTGTTTCTTAAAGGTCGAGATCCTGTTTGTGAAGAACGAGTTTTACGAAATCCTGAGGAACCACACACTGGAGGGCCTGTATGAGGAGAATGGAAAGCTCTAGGAATGAACTTTATCACAGAGGACTCCTCTGGTAAGGAAATAATGCAACTTCATCATACAATTCACATCTTTACCTGCTCACCAATACAGAGAGCTGGCGTCTCAACCTGGCTTTCTGATGCATTAGGAGATCTATCTGGAACCAAAGTAAACTAAAAAGCATGTGCCTGTCTGGTTAGAGTTTCCTATCATTTAGTATAGAATACAAACTTCTTCTTTTTTTTATTTTGATACACACAAGTGAAGGCCTAAGCTGTTCAACACAACTTTATAATGGAGTCTTATTGGCTGTGACTGCACTGTTTTTGTTCCACAGTGGGATCTACGTGAAATTAATAAACACCAAAAGGCAGTTTTATGGAATGGAAGCCCATTCCCACCAGGAAGATTTGCCTGTTTTTTTTCTCTTTCTCTGTTTATGGCAGCAATTTGTCAAAATAATGACTTATTCTCTCGGAATGTTGACTTACTTTGTCAAAATAATATATTTTTTCCATTCCTTGTTTTCTTTCTTTTTCTTTGCCGAGTTGAACAGCTGCTCATACTGTGCGTCTGATGCTGTTGCCTCTTCTGCCTTGATCGGGTGCACCACTGCTTGCCAGCATTCTGGACTGTCTTGACCACAATTTAGCTTCATGCGGTACAACGCTGTGCAATCCTCACCCTCAGATGCTGCTGCATAATCATAAACGAATCAAATTAACCACTGCCCACTTGTTATTCCCGCTTTATACTATAATACTTTATACTAACAATGTTTGCTGTACGGTGTCGACCAGAGGAGGATGGGTTCCCCTTCTGAGTCTTGGTTCCTCTCAAGGTTTCTTCCTCTTGCCTTTAGGGAGTTTTTCCTTGTCACTGTTGCCACTGGTGATGCTCATCGGGGGTTTGGACCCAGATGTTCTTTCTGAATAGTGATTGTTCTCTAAAGTTGCTTTGTGACAACAGTTGCTTGCTTGATTTTCCTGAAATATTGACTTGCTATTATAATCACTATTATAATAGTAATCACTTATTTTAAAATAAGTACATGGCATCCCAAATGAATGACATTTCTGAAATGTTACTACTTCTTATTTCACCATAGAATGTCAAAATTTCAGCTTAATAACTCAAAATCCTGAGATCCAAAATGTCTTCTTGGAATATTGATTTACAATAACAATCACAATAATAATAATCGCTTATTTTCTCAAACTAAGTACACAGCATCCCAAAATAATAACCGATTATTCAGAAATAACCTTTCTGAAATTGTAATCACTCATTATTTCAACATAGAATGTCAAAATTTCAGCTTAATAACTTAAAATCCTGAGATACTAAGCCTTAAGAGAATGCCATTAGTTTGTACGAAGCCCTGCTTGTGACATCCTGTATAAATAAATAAAAAAACTATGCATGGCCACAAATTAGTAAGGCATGATCTCGTTCCCACGCCTTGCTAGGTCATGGCCATGATGTAATTATCTCGTTCCTACACCTTACTATGTCATTGCCACATATTAGGATCTCGTTCCCATGCCTTACTAAGATGGGGCCACGCATTAGGATCTTATTCCCATGCCTTACTAACTCATTGCCACACATTAGGATCTCATTCCCATGCCTTACTAAGTAGTTGCCACGCATTAGGATTGTTTCCACGCATTGATAAGCTGGGGCCACGCATTATTTTTGTTTATATGGGATGTCACCAGCAGGGCGTCATCAATTTGAGATGCTAAATCAATATTTCAAGAAAGTAATTATATTGAGAGACTGGGTGGAATTTTTTTGCTGAAGGATGGAAAAAACAGGTCGTTTTTCTCCTCTGCTTGGTGGGAATGGGCTTCTGTGGATAGATGAGGCAGTGCTGTCTGAACTGTTTTGGCCTTGGCGTGAGATGTGCAGGATTGTGTATTTCTGCCTGTTTGTAAGTTAAAAGGACAGAACATGTGGGAAAGAATGCCAGCACTCTTATAACCTGCACCCTCTTTATGGTTTCACTCTTCCTCACATCAGGCTCTTCAGATTTTGGGAATGTGACCCATGCTCTTCCATGCTCATACTTATTTCTACATCGGATCTGATGCCCTCAATCACACTGAGGAATATACAGCTGCTTCTGGTGAGTATGAAAAGAAGGGGGACAGCTCCCTCTGCCTGTGTTATAATGTTACTGTGTGTGTTCCAGGCCTTTGAGTACTGTATGGGTCTAAAACTCAATTCATGAATGTGAAAGAGAAGCACTGGAGCTTTAAAACAGGAGCTTCTTTGGATTAGTATGCGTTCTTGATTGCAGAGCATGTTTTCAAATCTTTAACCCATTCATGACTATACTAAGAGTAACTACATTGAAATTAAGATATACAGTAAGTGGAAATTGACGTTTGGATAGTGCACATGCGGGTCTAGGAGGACCTGGAATGGATATTGTGACATCCTACGCTAAGGTCAAGGCAGCCACTGCAGTGTAGCATGCTCTATAAAGGCATTTTTCACTTTCGAATCGTTACCCTTGTGTTTGAAGCACATCCGTCTGTGTTTCAGGGTTTGCAGGTGCAGAGAAGGCTCAGTTTTTCACCCTCCGTGCTGCCAAAGCCCTGGCTATGACTGCAGTGGATGTGCTCTTTGGCCCAGGGGTTCTAGAAAGGGTCAGGAAAGAGTTTACAGAGGCCAAAGTCATTGAGGAAGAAGGCCTGAAACGCCAGCAAAAAAAACATGCTGAAGCAGAGCCCAACAAGAGCCAAGATGCAACCACATACAACACAGTTTAAAGGCATAACTTGGAGAAAATCTTAGTTTTAATTTCTCAGACCACTATTTTATATTTTAAAGGTAGCAATTAGGAACAGGAATGGTTAGTCATGGTTAGTTTTGTGTGTGTTGTGCTGGTATGAGTGGATCAGACACAGCAGTGCTGCTGGAGTTTTTAAACACCTCAGTGTTATTGCACACACTAACACACCACCACCACATCAGTGTTACTGCAGTGCTCAGAATGGTCCACCACCCAAACAGTACCTGCTCTGTGGTGGTCCTATAGGGGTTCTGAAGAACAGGGTAAAAGGGGACTAACAAAGCATGCAGAGAAACAGATGGACTACAGTTTGTAATTGTAGAACTACAATGTGCACCTATGTAGTAAATGGAACTGATAAAATGGACAATGAGCATAATTCAGTGAATTAACTTGCTTCATCCTAATTACATGTTTATGAAGGTAAATTCTACCACTATAAATTAACTAAAAGCTTAAATTCACCTTAAATTCAGTGCTAACTTAAATGTACTGTCATCTTAAATTGACTGATATCTTAAATTCACTGCCACCTTAAATTTACTGGTACCTTAATGTCTTTGCCATCTTAAATTCATTGCTACCTTACATGCAGTGCCACCCTAAATCCAATATTTGTGCTGATGTTGCTATGCATTAGACAGTTTATGATTGTCTGTGTAAGAGACACAGGGGGTTCTGTCTATAAGCCACAAACCACCATGAGGCGTAAGAATAGGGTGGATTGTCTCACTATTCAAATACCTGAATCAGCATACGTCATGCTAATTATATGCATATGAGGTTAAATTGGGGTGTGTCCTTTGTAACTGATACGCAGACAAGATACTTACATGCACTAAAGCTGGTGCATCAGTTTCACCCAAATCTCCTTCTGTTTAAATTTTGTTCAATTTTCCCAAACCAGATGTGGCGTTGTTTGGACGTCTTTCAGGTCAAATCCACACTTGTTTCTATGCATCTCTTGATGATTAAAGGCCATTATCTCTCCCTTTTATATTGTTTTTTTTTCTCCCTTAAATCTGTACAGAACCAGAGCTCAAACTTTTAGAATGGGATAGCCAGGTAAGAGTTTGTATTGGGATGGCACAATGCTGGGAATAGAACAAAGTTAAATGGCATTACTGTATTAAAATGAAATGTCATGTTTTTTTTCCTCTAAACAAGCTAAATCTGTCAGTCACCATCACATGAATAAAATATTACATTAATTACATTTACTAAGAAAGACAAAACTGTTTTGATGTAACATATTTTAGTCGTTCATGAGAAAATCATGTATTTGAATCAACTGAATTTAATGCATCACTTTTCTCAGTACACAACATTAACTGTAAAATAAAAATTTCATAAAGATAAGACCATAGAAGTTATTACTTTAGACTGCTCTCACTACAGGGTATACATCAGTCTAATGATCAGAAAGCTCAGCACTGTATAAGTGAACCTGCAACATGTGCATATATTCAACATTAAAAATGTTATTAGTTTTTGATAGTTTTTGACCATTGAACAGCCCACTTCATAACGCAAGCCCACTGCTGGACGGTCCCAGCGCACATTCACTCACCTCTTTGCCTGGTAAATTAGCCAGTCACAGTAAGATACGCCAATTATACTATGCAGCATCATCAGACTTTTGTGACTGATTGATGTCGCAGTTTCCATTACTGGGGTGGCCATGCTTCATTCCAGGGTAGCAGTGACCACTCCAGCCACACCTTAGCTATGCCTCTGAATCTGTACCGTTTGCGCAACGAACACTAAAGCAGCAGCTTAAATGAACAGAATCTTCTACATGAGTTTTGAACCAACTTCATAGCCCCTATAGTTGCTCTCCTCACTGTAGTTACTGTCTCTTTCCTGAGCTAGCAAATTATATTTGTGGCAAAAAAAATTAGCGCAGTGCAGAGAAGACTAAGAATGCAACTGAAACCATTTAATTCAATAAATGAGGCATTGTAAGCATACAGGAACTGGTGTTTTCAACATTTATCATAATTCTAGATGTTATTCATGCTTACCAGAGCATACACAAAACCGCAGTTTGGTCCAAAGAGAACAATGCAGAAAAACGTTTTAAAGAAAAAGGTTTACATGAAAAACACTTAAAACAATTGAACTTTCTAATCATTTCCTTTAATAGGGACTAATGTAGTAGTCAGTGGACATTCTTGATGTATTTAGAGATGACCCATGCATGGAAGGGTGATAGCGAAGACTTTTTAGAATATGAAATTTTCTTAAAACAGCATCTTCATTACTCAAAATGAACAAAAATATCACAATATACATTACAGTGTATTCACAGATATAAACAAGTACATATTTGGTGCAGCATTTTAAGTTATTACTTTGCCAATAAACTGAATTCAAAACCAGCACAATAAAAGCATTCTTCACAAAATAGATGCTCACTTAATAGATGACCAGGGAGTGAAACAATTAGGGATGCATCGATATTTTTTCGGACTTAGTATGAGTACATATTTTTTAGTACCCACTGATAATGAATCTGATACCATACTAAGTAACACATTTAGAGCTGAGCAGTTATTAGTGTAATGTACAATGTCCCTTTCCAATGTACCTGAATACAATGAAGTGCATTAGCTACATTAGTTACGTTGAATTGAGTAGCATTCCAGAGAACAGAGGGTTTTGTTCCATATCAAAAATGTTCTACCTCTATACAGCTGTAAATAAATGATGTTTCATAGTTTTGATCCCCACTCATCAGTCTCTTTCAACAAGTCTTGGTTGCCTTGGAAAGGATTCAGTCTCTGAATCACATCCAAGGCTGATGCATCTCACATTTTGAGTTTTATGTCTTCTTGCAGTCTTTTGATTGAGCGGTAGTTGAATGTCGTCTAAAGCCAGGCTTACACTGTGTGATTTTAACAATTGTGTTTGACTCACACTGTACATTTGAATAGACCATCAAGTACAGACAAAGCCTGCAATTTACATGCTCACACTGTCTGCTTCAGTCAAAAACAACATGCTGTGCACCTGAGGACCAAGCAAAAACACGGAGCGTTTACATGCACTCTATCACACCATCATAATCAGATTTCTGCAGTTAACTGATTATTCAAATGGTCATGACAGCATACTCTAATTTCTTTGATCGGAGTAAGGTCTAGAATTATTAAGAAATCTGATGAAGAGACTTGGATTTTAGCTCAGTAATCAGATTTCTCAGTGCATGTAAACCCCTAATCTCATTTCTTTCGGATTTCTCTGTCTGTGCATGTGTTAAAACAGACACTTGTACCCGAAAATAAGAATGTAGCATTGCCACAAGACAAACACTTTTGAAGAAATGCTGAAACCAACCGCAAATTTTCTTTATCATCTAGATGACGTATGTTCAGATTTTCAGGCAAAGTGGTGCAAAGTTTTATTTTTTTTTTTGTTAAAGGCTGCATCATGAAGTTTGAGTTTTATATGATGCTTTATATTACTCTTCTGTGAGTTTATTGGCTGATTATGATTATTGTGAGACTCATGTAGACCCCCATTTTCTGCACTTAATCAAGTGTGTGTAAAGGTGATGATCTGATCACTGACAAAATCTGATTTTCTGCAGTTATTGGATCATTAAGTGCAGGTAAATGCACTCACTGAGAAACTGCTACAGCAGCTTTGTCATCTTGTGCCTCACATAGACTTTAGTACCACAGATGCCGTCTTTTTGTCTCTGTCTTGTTACTTGTCTTGTCTCTGCCTTGCTTTGTCTCTGTGCTTCCACTTGTACTGGGGAAGTGGCTGTGACTGTGTTTGTGTATTCAAAATCAGTGCATCCCTAAATATGCTATATAAACCACAATTTTTTAGAAATAAAGGTGATAGCATTGATGACGCTTCCCTTTCTTTTTAAAGTGTCTTTAAATGACATCAAATGCTGCACATTACAAGTGCTGAGTTTGTCTCTTCATGGTGTGGCTGGGGAGATTCAGATTGGTCTACATCATGAGAAAAATAAGCAAAACTTAGCCTAGGCTACGTCGCTATAACTTACTTTCAGGACCGCAAGACCAGTTGAGACGACGGACTCACACTACAACTGTTCCCATGCATCCACTGAAGTTTTTGCACAATGCACATTTCTATTTACACTACATAGAATGTATCACAGAAATGTCATCTGGCACACCTGGAGGTAGGCCTGGGCAATAAAACAATAATAATCAAACATCTTTCACGATAATGTCCATTTGAGGTATTTTCAGTAAAATGATGATGCCATTCAGTCAAAGCAGCTTGAAATTTGAACAATAGGGAAAAGTCTAGCCATTCACTCATAACAGCACAAGCCAGCGTGACAGTTAGGAGTGTTAGCTAGCTAGTTATTCGATGTTGAAATGTAGAAAGGCCTCACTTTATGTTCCCTTTAAATTTAAATGAACTTAGGTACCGTTTTCCTGTATATCATTTGCATATATTTATCAGAAACTTTCTTTATGTTCCCAATTATTCATATCCAATTCCTCATACTAGCTAGGCCTAGCTAGACTTTCAAGCTGGGAGGCTGAAGGCCACCACATGCTTTCTCTGCGATGTCACAGGATAGCTGAACATGTTTAGAGGAGAATGCTAACTGCCAATTCTGATGGGGAGAGGGAGGGCAACTGAGGCCAAATAGGCTACGTTCACATAACCAGGTTGAAGTGGCAAAAATCTGATATTTTTTGCCCTCATGTGACACAGATCTGATCTTTTTAAATACGACGTGCGACACACACCTACGTGGGCCTAGATCAGATACATATCCGTGGCCATATGACCTTAATCTGAACACTCAGATTGGAATTTATGTGCTTTTTTCCCACTGCGCCATCATTTAGCGCTTCCATGAAGTTAAAGCCAGTAAACAGTTGAAAAGCAGCACATCGCACCCTATTTCGCCTTCGTCTCGCTCTAATAATGAACAGTGAGAGTTGTTCAGAGATAATTATCTTCGCAGATCTTCTCATTAGTTTGCTGTTCGTGACGCCTGTGATTCATTCACGTAATGTTACTGGATGTGTGCATGTGAGTCATTTTAGGATGCCAGTTTGTTTACATTAATAACAGGTTTAAGTTGCTTACCTAAATAGTGTGAACTATCATGTGTTAAAGGGATCAGATCTGGAAAAAAATCAGATTTGAGCGATGGAGTTTGTATTGTGAACATAGCCTTACACTTTGTTGGACCTTTTTAAGGCTTTGTTCACACAGCAGGTAAAAGTGGCCAAAATCCAATCTTTTCCTTAATATGTGACACAGATGTGTTGTGTGTGTGTGTCAGTGTAAACAGCAAAAAAAACATAGAATCTGACATCTTCAATTCCGATTTGAGACGCTTTCATATGTGGTGCTGAAATCCAAACCAAAGAAGTGACTGCACCCTTTTTATGGTGAGCTCGAACACGTTCTGGGCGATTAGCCGAACTGTCAGCCATCAGAACTTCATGATCGCTCCTGTGATACTTGCAAAGATGAAACTGAAACCTTAATTCGTGGACCTGCGTTCGTTGGCAGTCATGGTTGTTTACCTCTGGATGAGCGCGTCATGTCAAGCACTGTTCATTTGCGCATTGAATTTACAAATATAGGTCACATTTAAAAGATACTGTGAACAGCCAAACAAAAAAATCGGATTTGGTGAGAAAATTTGGCCATTTTTACCTGCTGTGTGAATGTAGCCTAAGTCATGTTAAAAGTCTTGCTGTATATCAAAAGTCTCAGTAAAAGTGCAATATCTTTAAAATGTAGACTGTTATAAAATACTATTTTGACCTATATTTGATCATTAGAAAACGGATATAGTCATTATCAATAATGATGTGGAAAACAAGTGAATCTTTTTAAATCCATATCGCCCAGCCCTACCTGGAGGTATCCTGGAAAAACAAAAATACTGATAAACAACTGCTTCTATGCAAACTACAATATCTATGCATTGCAAATGTCTAAAAAGTCATTTTCTGTTGTGTCAATCTATTGTAGTTTTGAAGACAGTCTAAAGCTAAAAGAACATAACATCCCTCTCATGCACAAGTTAGTAGAGGAGAAGAACAATAAAGACAAACGTCTATTTTCTTTGTTTTTCTTGCAACCTGATAGCTTAAAACTGTGAATAAGGTCTCTGGGCCTGTGTAATGTTGCGAGAGTCCGGCTTCCTTGCTTGACTTCTGCTAGGACTTCTGTCCTTAGACAGAATGGAGAGAACATTCTAGCATTCCATGAGGCAGTCTCCCTTAATGACCATTAAATGGCCCGAAAGCCTTCAGGACATCTCCATCGCACCACTAGTTACGCCAGTAACAGTTGTTATGAGTAGATAGACCAGTATATGATGTTGAAGAGTGTGTATGCTCCGGGGAAGATCACCCGCGAGTATTTGTCTATGGCGTGGGTATCGATCCACATGCTGCTGTTGTAGGAGCGTGTGTTTCCTCCCTGGCCGTGAGCACCCTGCTCTTTGTCCAGGGCCAGCTGCACTAGGATGCGTTCGCGCTTGTCTCCGTTCATCTCCGGCATGCCATAGTGACCTGTGGTCATGGCGTCCATCTCGCTGTAGCTGCTACTCATCATGATCTGGCCCGAGTGAGATATCCCGCACGTGCATGGCAGCTGGACACAAAGGTGAAAGAACGGTCAGGGCTTTGTGTAATGCTTATTGACATATTGGTGCCACTAAGGCCAATGTGCCAGTGGGAAGTGACATGCGTGTGCACAGGTTTAATAGAGAAGGCTTAAAGAATAGTTTGAGAAAAACATTGTTTTATATGCATTTTATAGAAAACTATATTATAATCTACATTATACAGTGCAAGAAGCAAGTCAACTTGGGATAATAAGGTTCCTAGTTAGCTAGACAGGTAGATAGTAGGTCTTGGAATCTCTGCAGCCCCAAAAATATATTGTCATAATACTTGAGCCATGATGCAATTCTGTTGCAAGTCTTATGATACAGATGCATACATCTGGTTAGGCAGGTCAACTGTCATTTGGAATTGTCAGCTGATAATGGATCTAGAGCATAATACACTACTTTGACTCTTCAGACCTTGTGCTAACATTCATCAACCATGTGTTCCTCTAAGCAGGTGGCTGAGGATCTGAAAATGAAGCTAGTAGATGCCTATAAAGCAGAGGAAGCTTATAAAAAGACATCAAAGTGCCTCCAGCTCACAATTTCCACTGTTGAAAATATCATTTAGAAATGGCAGTTAAAGGAAAGTGTAGAAGTTGTCAAGGCAAGATCTGGAAGTACTCTCAGATATAACTGCTTATATCCTGGCCAGAAAGGCAAAGCAAAACCCCCACATGACGCAAATGAGCTGCAGGAAGGTTTCCTGAAAACAAGAATAGATTGCCTCCTAGGTAACTACAAAAATGCAAGCTGTGATATCTAGGGGGTGATGAAGCACTAAGTAAAATTTCTGTTACTCTATTTTATTTTCTTTCTTTTGAAATTAATCGAATATAATATACTTGTGCATTAACATTTACAGAAAATGTTATTTTTAACAGATTGCTGCAGACACTGTATTTACTTCCTTTCATTTAAAAAACTGACGTCATTTTGCCACGAGTGCCCAGATTTTGCTTACAATAATCACTGTAAAATGACATATTGTTTGATATATTGTTTGCTTTATTACTTTTGACTGCAAACTACAGCTCCAAACAAAAACTTTCTCTTTTATCTCAAAGTTTACATTCACTATAGTATTTTTTACTGAAGCAAAACAGAAGAGTGAAGTAGATAACATTTATCTGGCTCTCTCCTTTCATGTTTAACAAAGGCATTGACCCAGAGCAACTGACTCTGGTAGCCAACTGCAATGTTAGATGTCTAGCCTAAGGACTCCTGTCTCAGTGATGGTTTGCAAGCTCTGTTCTCCCATAAGTAGGGCAAGCGTGTAATCAACAATCTACCTCCAACAGACGAAAGCTTGATCTCACCAGAAAGAAAAATCTCATGGATTAAGGCAGATATTCACTTGGGAAACATTATTATTGATATAGCGCTGCTGGAGGAAAACCTTATATCTCTGTATCTCCAACAGCATATCATTATGACCACCTCCTTGTTTCTATTCTCTCTGTCCATTTTAGCAGCTCCACTTTAGTGGAGCTCCAATTAGTAGTACCTGCTCTGTGAGGGTCCATGGGGGTCCTGACCACTGAAGAACAGGGTAAATGGGGGCTAACAAAGTATGCAGAGAAACATATGGACTACAGTGTGTAATTGTAGAACTACAAAGTGCAGCTATGCAGTAAGTGGAGCTGATAAAATGGACAATGAGCATAGAAACAAGGACATAATGTTATGCCCTATCGGTGTCTATATTAATATGTTACCATAGAGAAGAAATAAGCTGATTCTTTCTGGTGAAATCAAGGTTTCTTCTGTCTGAGGTATAACAGGGGAAAACGGCATAAAAGTGATTTCTAACCAAACTATTACTTTAAGGCTGATATTTTAAGACATGGTGGATTATCAACCTCTACATTAACCTCCAAGTTCTTTCTAGGAATTTATGTAAATCCATGAGCATTTGACCATTTTATTGCATGGACAATACTTCAGGTACCAAAGGTTCAAATATCAATACCACTGCAATATAGCCTTTAAATCTTTTGAAAAACATCAAGGCCAATTTCAGACATAATAACTGTCTGCTGTGACAACATTACTTTGTCTCTCTCTTTATCCGCTGAGTTGTAATGGCTCACATCTTGTGTTCAAATCACTTAAAAACGTTTTGAAAGTTTGGAATGGAGACTTTAACAGTGATTTCAAATGATAAACTTTTCAGATTACTTCAGTACCAGTAGGAAACATTCAGACAATAACAGAGGGTAGTTATAGCTGTAAGATGCTTACCTTCTCTCTCAGCTTCCTCTCCTTGCGCTCCTGCAGAGTGGACAGGTAGTTAACGGCTGCATACTCTATGACAGAGAGGAAGACGAAGACGAAACTGACCCACAGGTAGATGTCGACGGCTTTGATGTAGGACACTCTGGGCATGGAGGCGTTCACCCCCGTGATGATGGTGGACATGGTGAGCACCGTGGTGATACCTGAGGACACAAAAATAAAGCACAAAATTTCAACAGATGCTAACAGCTGGGACAGTTTAACATAACAAAAATACGTTGCATAAGCATTTCAAGTGAAGAAAAATTTAAGATATACAGTGCAGTCCATAAGTAATTGGACGAAGGAAATTTAAGTATAGAGTTTAAAATGAGGCAGAATGTTATTCTTAATGTTTACTATACTGAGTGAACCAAATGGGAATGGTAGCCCTTTTTATATATACTTGTCCAAATTCAGGGGACTTTTACAAGCAGCTGCTCAGTTCTTTCTTCCACACCTGTGTATTAATATTTGCTCATGCACAAAAGAGCTTACTTTGTTAAGAAGGCTTTGTGCTTAGGAAGGACAACCTAGCAAATATATAACAAATATGACTGAAAAATACTTTAAATTGTGCAAAAAAAACAGAATAAAAACATCCAGAATGTTGCTCTAGGGGAAACCACAAAGAAAAATATACCCAAACAAAGCCTGCAGAGTTCTGGAGGAAGTCTTATTGACAGCTTAGATGTAACAGAGTGATAGAAAGAACTGTTCAAGATCGAAATGTAAGTCACCTCATCTGTGAAACATAGTGGTGGTAGTGTCACTGCTTGTATGGCTTCCAATGAAACTGGATCACTTTGTCTTTAATCTGAGGTAAACTGAAGCACTGGAGGCTCTCAGATCCAACCAAATGCCTCAAAACAGTTGAATGGGACTTGGGCTTGCAGCAGGACAATGACCCTTCATTTATTAACTAATTCATATTTTCATCTGCAGATCAGAGGGACAGTGAAGGTGGAGCAGTTTGGAGATAAAGCCAGAGAGGCCAGGTTGAGATGGTTTGGACATGTGTTGAGGAGGAATAGTGGATATATTGGTCAAAGAATGTTGGAGATGGAGCTGCTGGGCAGAAGGAGAAGAGGTAGACCTCAGAGAAGGTTTATGGATGTAGTGAAGGTGGACATGGAGATGGTTGGTGTGAAAGTAGAGGAGGCAGTGGATAGGGAAAGATGGAGGCAGATGATCCGCTGTGGCGACCCCTAAAGGGAGCAGCCGAAAGAAGAAGAAGATCTGGTGCTGAAATAGTGAAATGGTGCTGGTATGTTGAAGCAGGCAATACAATGATATTTTCAGTATCATGATACATTTTGTTATTGTGATAATACACTTTTGTGAGCATATCGTAAATATATCTCAAGAGCACTGACCAACTGCGTGTTCCATTAAAAACAGAGCATAATTTGTCCTGATTAATCAATCCATGTAGTGTGTCCAGAGTTTTTGATGGCATTTTTTAAACATGGCACTACTTGTGCATTATGTAGGTGTGTTAAATTATTATGATAAGTATTGTGAAAATGTTGTGATGATGTGATATTTTTGCCATCATCCAGCCCAAGGAATATATATATATAAAAAGGACTGTGATTCCTTAATGGCTAGACACACATACCCTCAAATGAAAGTTGACATTTTGCTCTTTAATCTCAAAGCAGCTCTTTCATTGCAAATCCAGGATTTCAGTTGTGTTGTATATCGATGGTGGTATATCAGATCACCTTCATCATCTTGTGAATGGTGCGTAATCCATTTGCTCTTGGCAAACTGACATCCAAGCCATTTTTGATCTTATAAAAGTGAGAATCTTTACCCAGAGGCACCCTGGCAGGGACAGCTCGGCGGTCAATCCAGAAGGACACCCAGGACAGCATGACCATCAAAGTAGCAGGAAAGTAGGTCTGCAGCAGGAAGAAGAAGATGTGACGCCGCAGGGTGAAGTTGATGTACAGTCGGTTGTACCAACCTGGAGGGTCAAACCGAAGAGCAAAGTGTTATTGTAATATATTTTTTACATTATAAAATGTATAGTGTACTGGATGTCAGTGGATGCTCTTTAGAGCACTGAATAGAGCAAATCACATAATAAGCATTTTAAAGCAGTTGACAGCTTTGTATGCCGTTATTTTGGGGTTTGAAAAGGGAAACACGTCAAATCGCAATGATTTGGAAGTTCTGCTACTGAAGGCAACACTAGTGTTCGCTCAGTCCCACAATCCTCCAAGCACTCTTAGCTCAACACACATATACATTACTTTATAGAGCTTATAAAGTCATTAAATGGACCTCAGAAGTGAGGCCAAGTGGATGAGAGGTTTGTTAAAGCCGCTATCGGAACAGGCCGTAGGGAAGAATTCCGGAGAAGAGCAGAAAATATCTGTTTGGGGTTTATTGCCACACTGGCCCTAATTTCGTAGACTGGAAGTCGATTAATAGCTATTTTTCACGTTTCAAACTTTCTTGTAGCCAATTAAATGGATTAAATGGATTTTTTTCTTCATAACATGGGACCATCCATTTCATTTCATTTTATACCACCTATTTCTTATTGGTTTTAACAATCCCTTGTCCACTTGACCTCATCATTTCCCCTCAGAGGAATCCCAGATGCAATTGCAAGGTCCATTTCATTACTTTATGAGCGCAAGTGAAATGTGGTAAATGAGTCCTTGGAGGGGAAATGGACCGAGCATACACCAGCATCAACTTCAGCAGCAGAGCTTGCCCATAAATTATTGCGACTTGACGCAATACCCTTTTCAAAACAGAATAATGGTGGACAAACCTCTTCATAAGCCCTAATAGTGAACTGCTTTAAAGTGCTTATCACTTCAGAACTATATTATACTATAATAGAAAAAGTGCCCAGCTGTGATTTCTAAATTGCATACAACGTCTGGGTTCTGGCTGAGCTTTCATGCTGATATTTGCTTTCTACTTTAGTAACCTTACGAAACTGTTTGTTTCCAAAACAAACAAAAAAAAAAATAGAAAATTAAGCTGCCTAAGAGACAACTACAACGGTCAAAGCTGCTCCAAGACGAAAGGGGCTACTTTGAAGTGTTATTTCATTGTTTTGATATTTTCATTATTATTATAATTTGCGAAAAACAGTAAATACAAGGAAGAAACATCAATGAGCCACATGTCCACACCTTCAATTGGTACTGTACATATTACATGACCTATAAAGAGATTGATATGGGTTGATTAAACTGAGTTACAGTATGTGGCCACTGGAGGGAGCACTGGGCCACTAATCCACTGCCTTGGTCATTAAAGCCTTAAAAGTTAAAGTTAAAACCTGACCCAGCAAAGATTAATCCCGTCAATACTGAACTTGTTGCAGGTTAATCTGGTTAATGCTGAATTTACCTTGGCATGCTTTCAAACTCTACCTAGCGGTCAAGTATCACTTCTTATTATAAATTCAGCCCACCACACAAATGCTTCGAGATGGGGGGTAACTACTAGGTGCACAATAGTTTTCCCTGTTCAACTGTAAATCTGCTCCAAGTTCTATTGCAGCGCTTGTTGCAGAGCAGGGAAGAAAGAGACTCATTCACCAATATCTTTGTAAGCTTGTTCTTAAATATGTTCTTGAGAAAGGTCCTAAGAAAAGTCTACATCAGATTCATGACGTTTTTAACCACAGAGTTGTTCACACCTTTGTGCTTAAGTGTGTGTAGATTCTTATTCAAGAACAAATCCCAAAGAAGAAAACACTGGGGAATGTCAGAAAACTGCGTATAAGGGTTTTAAGAAGAAATTTCCTCTTAAGAACAGTTGGTGAATGAGGCCCAATGTTCTCAATTCATTCGCTTTACAGACATGACCAATAGTCTGTTCCTGCTGTCTAATAACTCAGTCAAAACACTAGTACCTGTGCTACTGTAGAAGGCCAGCTTTGTAGTGGTGTGGAACTCCTGAATGAGAAACTGAGAGAGCGAGATCCTGTCATCCGTCTTCAGCGAGTCGTTCCCCTTCTTCCAGTACAGCATCAGGTCATCGTCAGTGTAGGCATCTGCAAAAAGAGCGAGGAACCATCAAGATCATCTCACTGCAGAACACTTTATACCTCCATGTTTTATGACCAGATAAGAACAGATAACGTCGCCCTGCCCTGTTCCGCACTAGGGTAGAACGTAAGGTTTAGTGTTCCTCGCTGCGGAAAAGGGGGCGGGGCCAGGGCAGAAGAGCTCAGGACTCGCTTCTTGCACTCGTGCCTCTTGTTGTCGGTACCGTTGTCCTCCCCCTCCAGCCGTCACTCACATCCCTCAGCGGAGCTCGGGCTTTACATTCCGTTCAGGTCCCCAACCCCCCTCGCAGCTCTCTCCCTGCCGTCCTCTCTGCGGTTCGTTACTGCTCGATGTTCGGGGCCCACCTTTTGGCAGGCTCTCGCTACCATCATCGGGACCTGGGGCGGATCGCGCCACAATAACTAAACTGGAGATCTAGCTATAATGAAGACACGGGCTCTGTTTCAATACTTTTTTAGCATGACCACGCCCACTTTGACTTTACTTGGATGTGCGTCATACCTACGTTACACAAACGGCCACTCGTGGCAGAAGGAAAGAAGGGGACAGTGAAGAGCAGATTACTGGCCCTCGGGCTATTAGCCTCAGTAAACTAATCTGTTAGCCATGGAAACTTTTCACTGTAAACCCTTTTTTCAAGAACGTAACGTAAACATAATTTATGAGTAAATGCTTTGAAAGGTCTACAAGTCTGCATGCTAACTAGCACTAGCAGAGGAAAGTGATAAAGTATCAAGCAGTCATGTGTACCAGACGGAGTCGTTTGCAACCTAAACCGCAGCAATTAGAATGTTTGGATTCTATAATAATACACATTTTAAAGTTTACTTATAAACAGCCTTGTGTGCCATCATTTTGAGGTTTAAAAAGAGAAATGCATCTGGTTGCGATGATGTGGACGTTCTGCTGCTGAAGTCGACGCTGGAGTCAGTCCATCGTTCCTTATCAGGACTCATCTAACACATTTCATAAAGTAATTAAACGGACCTTAGGATGGCATCAGAGATTCCTCAGAGGGGAAATGATGAGGCCAAGTGGACGAGAGCTTGTTAAAACCTGAACTGAAATGTGTGGCAGAAATAAACAATGACCTATCCACTATCCACATTTGCCTCAAGAAAGTTTTAAATGTAAAAAACAGTTATTAACCTGACGCCATGTGGACAGTTGATAAAACCGGCATTGAAATAGGTTGTATAAAAAAAATATGGTGGAGAGCTGACTAAAATATGCCATACTCGCTTTACCACATCAAGTTTTCATGTTTAAAATTTTTTTCTGTGGACAAATGTGGACACTGGATAGTGGATAGGTCATCATTTTTTCTGTAACACCAGAAGACATACCACCTATTTCAGTATTGGTTTTAACAAGCCCTTATCCAGAAGGCCTCATCATTTTCCCTCGGAGGAGTCCCTGACGCAATCCTAAGGTCCATTCTATTGCTTTATTAGCTCAAGTGAAGTGTGGTAGATGAGTCCTTAGAGGAGTGAGGAACCGAGTGAGGAACATCAGTGTGGACTTCAGTAGCAGAGCTTGCCCACAGATCATTGCAATCCGATAGAGTAATGACTGATGCAATCATGGCAGACAATGCTCTTTATAAGCCCAACACTAAACTACTTCAAAATGCTTAACATTTCAAAACTGTAAGCCCAGCATTTGATTTGCTGGGTCTTGAGTTACAAACTACTACATTTCCTACACTAGGGACACCATGGCGTCCTCCATTTCCAGGATTTGTCCTCTTTTTGGGACCTAAACAAGTGTCCAGCTGAGATTTCTCAAGTGCATAAAGCATCTGGGTTTTGGCTTTTAAATTGACATTTGCTTTCTACAGTCTGCCCCGTGCTACCCTCATGAAACTACTGTCCTCTTTTTTGAAAACCAAAATATGGTCACTCTACTTAGACGTGACTGCGGATACACCAACACTTTACTAGCTGGCTAGTTAGCATATTCAAGGTTACACACTAAGACACACTAGGAATGACAAAAAAAAGGTCACTACATTGTGGCTCTACATCAAGTTTATAGCCAGACAAGGCAAATATTCATATATTTTATGTGTTATGTTTAAGCTTTCCAAAAAAGAATGTTTTGCATAGCCAGACGTGCAGGGCTAGCCGATTAGCTCATTGTCGTCCCTCCACCAATTCTGTCATGAGCAGCCACTTGTGTTAAACAGGTGTGGTGCACATCAGTGATCAGTTGAAGTGGGCACGGATAGTTTAAAAAAAGTTTTGAAAGTTACCATTTAAAAGACTTAACGTACAATGCATTAGGCATGTCTGCCTTATAGGTAATGAAAAAGGCCAGTGGAGGCTTGAGGTGTCACGATTGGCCCCTCCCAGTCCTGTCCATGTGCTCCTTTGTTTTGGTTTAAGTCCTGCCCCCTGTTTGGTTACTCCGCCCCTGACTGTGTTCACCTGTCCCTCATTGATCCGTTTATTTAAGCCCTTTGTTTGCCCCTTGTGTTTGTCGGTCTTTGTTTGATGTCTCGGTCTCTGTTTGCTGTTTATTCCGGTTTATGTCATGTCTGTCCCCCAATCTGTCCGTGTTGGCTATAAGAACCTGGACTGTCTCAATTATGACCCTAGATTTGCCCTTAATAAAAGTCGCTTACCTCCGCACATGTGTCCGCCTTATCGCTCCGCGTTACATGAGGGATATTGGATGATATTTGTGATTAGACTATTTGATTGACTGAATGGTTGGTTGATTTGAGTAATTGACTGAAGAAATATCTACTGGTTAAAAACAGAGTAATGTGGTACTCACAGCTCTCAATTTCCAGTGAACATGTTTGGGTGTCAAGAGGAAAATGGCTCAGGTCCATGTTACACATGGCTGTTACAGTGACCCTGGAAAAAAAAACACATAGACAACAACATTAGGAGTGTCGTTTTTCTTCTTGTGTCCTCAGCTTTTAACCTCTCTGGAGAAAGATTCTCAGTTTTAACCTGGGGAATTTTGGGAGTGTTCTGGAGTTCTGGAACCATAGAACTTCACTCATGGTTTCTCTGAGCAGTGTTAGTTACAGTTGGTCATAGCTTTTTGTCCACCATATATAGATGTTGAGTCAGTTTTAGTGCACCATTATGCTTGCAACATACAGCAGTCCAGCCCCTAATCAAAAAGCCAAATCTCGACCCAAGAGTTCCCAATAATTTTAGACTCACTGTGAAGATTGTTCAGCTCTCTTTTTATTTTGCAGTGACATTCTGGACAAATTTGAGCAAGGTTTCAGGGTGCACTATAGTCCTCTATAAAGTGTCGACTGATTTATCACTGACATTATATTAATTTTAAAAACTGGCTGACATCCAGGTAGTGTATGTAAGTGGTTTGCCTTCTATCTAAAGATCTATCTAAAGGTTTTCAGTTAGGACTGTGAATTTATCTTCCTATATGGCATCTATCACATGTGGTGTACTGCATGGTTCTATTCTAGGTTCTATTTTTTCTCTATATGTATTCCCCTTAGGCACCTTTCAAAAATATAACATTCCTAAAAAAATGTCCAACCTAGATTTATTGGAGAATTCCGGTACATAGGAGTGTTGACATACATGTTACTATCTGTATATTTTTTACAGAGAATGCAACACAAAGAAGGGACGTACTCCCTTCACCTCAGCATAACAATAAAAGGAAGGAATACAGAAAAATGACAAAGCGAGGAAGATGGCAAATCCCAACTGGGGTCTTCCATCACTTCTACCTCATTAACTTTGTACACACTCAAGACATCAGACAAAGGCAAGGCAAATTTTAACAGAAATCATATTCATTCAGGGTACTTGTTAGGTCTGTGAGTCATAACCCAAGTGTGAGTGCTTCTTTCTTCTTTCACAAAGGTTAAAATGAGCTTTTGGCCTGTCAATAATTAATATGAAAGAAACTGTTGTTGAGCTGCTAGTTGAGCTCAGTCTGACATTTAAGGAAAATTTCATGCCAGTAACCACGTAGATCATGGCAGAGTTTGTAAATATGTACTGAAGCACCTCCGCTGCAATACATTTATCACTGATAGGTGAGACACGTGAAAATATCTGGAGGAGTAAAGTCTATAAATAGTTTTGAACTGGATAAGACCTGGAGTGCCTGGAGTTACCAAAGCATCAGTTTATTCGTTTCAGGCTGTTTCCCCAGATTTTATCATCAGGTATCTTAACTTCTAAATCCCTCTGCCAGTTTGCTTTAATTCATTGTTGTAGGAGGGTTGATAGCTTGTAATATTCTATAGAGACAACACATGATTTTATCTTTGCTAACATGATCTTTGAGGTGACTATTTAAAGGTGACGACTTAGCAGTTGAAAATCTGGGTAGGGGGGCTTAAATGTAGCTTCTGACCTGCAAAAACCTAACAAAATACTCCACATTTGTTCTTTAGTTGTTCAAAGGTGGCAGTCCTATCAAAATGCACTTACAGTGTATATACCTAAATCCCTGTATGTAGTATCTTTGTTCATCATGGATGGCTGGAAAGATGGATTAGCTCCTATAGGAAGCAAAAAGGAAAGAAAAAGCTTTCCAGATATGAATAGACAATGAATACTGAAGCATCTGTAGCTTGATTTCTCTTCCTTTATGGCATCTATCACTTGAGGGGTACTGCAAGGTTCTATTCTAGTCCCATTTTTTTCTCCATATGTATCCTTCTTTGGTACCTTTCAAAAATATAAAATTTCTTATCATTTGAGATAAAATTACTGCACCTCTTTTCTAGGTTCAACCATTTCCCAGACTCACTTAAATTATTAAAGCATAATGAGATAATTTTGAAATTACAGGTTCAGGAGTAAAATTGGAAGTCTGTGAGAAACAGCCTTCCTTCTTGCTTAGGTTTGCAAAGGTGTCAACTCATTCTTATCATATTCATGCAGATGGCACGCAGCTGCCACCTGCTCTCACCTCTATTATTTGATTTTTTAAAGCCCTATATGGTTTAATACCTCATTGTATTTTAGACACTCTATTTTCAAACTCTCTTTCCACTACTGCAATAATTATACTTTGCAGGGGAATCATTTACGATCACGCCTGAAGCCTAAATCATCCAGTCTGCACTGATGAGCGATATCTGCCCTCGGAATAAACGCAATCCACAGAAGCCATCCATCTGGCTGTGGGACAGAGTTGGCCAGAGGCTCAGACTGGGAAGGCTGACTATGGAGTGTACGTAGTCCATATGCAGGCTTGATAACTGAAAAGAAATCCTCACCCACGTTCAGAGTGAGCGAATGGGGCACAGCTGCAGTAGTGGGCTCGGAAGATTAACCCCTCACCAATCAGCCAGCTTTGCATCTGCCCCAGAACACCCGCCCACGTGGCCTCTCCCCCAACTCCATCAGCACATACCCTAATCCACGCCTAGAAAAGGAGTGGGATTACCGAAGGCTGCCGCAGCTCCACCGTCATGCACTTCACTCTTCAATCACTGCCTGTTCTGCGGAGATTTAACCAATTCAAGCTGTGCAGACAGGACAGATTGTACTGGTGTAAAATTGCATTGATGCATCGTGACGCAACAGTGTTAAGATGGTGATTCAACTGCATTGATTTGGAATGTTAGAATTGATTATATTAGAATCAGAATCTTTATTTGCCAAGTGTCAGAGGTGCAAACCATTTTCTTAATACAGGTGTCAATATAAAATAAAATGAAACGGATATACCACTAAAAAAGACATACTATATGTTTTCTTAAAAAAGACAGCACACAAGAAATCTATGATTAATTTGTGTCATCAGCACAAAGATCATAAGAAATGTTATATTTTTGAAAGAAATCTAGCAGGAAAGTATGTACAGTGAATAAAATTGGGCCTAAAACAGAACCTTGCAGTACCCCACAACTAATACTTACATATAAAGTTAACCCAGAATTATGAAAATTCTAATAGTATGTAGGCCACAGGAAGTACCACAAAATCCAGTATTCTTGACAGCAGAGAACAGCTGATCATCCAGGGTGATTGATCATACTTTTTTAGTTAGATTTTGCTAGCAGGAAGTTTCCTGCTTCTGTGGTATGAAGCTTATAGGTTGAGGCATTGTTTTACATTTAATGGCATTTTCATTGTTGATCTGCTGCCACTCACACTGTTTGAATGTGTCTGTGCCAGTGCACACAGTGAAGGAAACAGGCATTTTCAAACCCTATTGCTTATTTGCATTACCAGTAAAATTATTTGCAAAGTCTTAGCTTTTTATGCTTAGCTGTAGACCTACTTATTCTTTGTTTCTGCCTTCAAAATGTTTTACCTATCTTTCTCTTACATCAAAAATTGAAATTTGAGTGCATTTTTAAGACATATAATATGAATACTTTATAATATATAAAATTCATGTGTCCACTGACTACAGGTGAAGGAAATGGGAAAGCTGCTTAAAGTGCATTGTATACACAGCATACACAGTAGATGGAGCGGTTATAAGCATGTCAGGGTCATATTTGTGAACTACTTGCGAATTCTGAAAATAATTCTTGGTGAAATGAAAGATTTCAAGATGCACTGATTCCTTGTTTCCGAAAAAGTTTAATTAAATTAATCCAGCCAAAATTAATGCCCCAACCCCCACCCCACAACTGTACTATGTATGTGACCTGTATGTGCTAAAGGAGCAAATCATCACTGTCCAAAAAACTATGCACAATTTTGCCCATTTTTTTTCATATATCATTTGAATACAACAGCTGTCCTTTATATTGCGTAAAAAATGTCATGATGAATGAAGCAATAGAAATGCTCCAAAATCTTTACGTAAAATGTATTTGCTGTCTACTGTAAAGTTACTATTATAGAGGTAGATTTTTTTTCTTTGGACAGTGTTAAAATATTACTTAATTTAATCCAGAGGGTGGCCTGATCTGCAGCCAATCCACTGCCTGAGTGATTATGAGCTCTAACAAGCGCTGGTTCTCAGAGAGAGAGAGAGAGAGAGAGAGAGAGAGAGAGAGAGAGAGAGAGAGAGAGAGAGAGAGAGAGAGAGAGTGAGACAGAGACAGTGTGTGTGGATTATGCTCTCTGATTTCAGCACTCTGATAATTACTCACCCATTTTCAAAGGGGTTTTAAACAGCACACATTGCCAGACAACACTCGAAATCCACAACAACGAAATTATCAAGCAGAACAAATGCACATTCCCCATTTGTTTCTGTAAAGAGATTATCCTGGGCAGCTCTGAACGTAGCTCAGCAGCGGATAGCTGCCGAATTCATCAGACATGCCTTGAAAACAGTCCTAACTGTCAGCTGTATGATTTGCTTGATCAGAAGGAGCTCTTTGGGGACGCTATCCTTTTCTCCTCGTCTATCCTCTTTTTAATGTCTGCCTGCTCTTGATCTCGCTGACTGAGTTCGGAGAGAATCATTTTTTTGTCGTCTGCAAAGCTGCGCCACCTCTCCTTATGTAACAAGGCAGCGGATGATTTGGCTATGGCTAACAAACTAGCATCTGTTTCATGCTCGGGCTCAGTGTGGGGTTAGCATCGGTTTTTCCAACACAGCTTCAGAAGATTAAACGAGAAGGCAGAAGCGTTCCAGCGGTCCACCGATGCCAGCGCGCTACCTTCCAAGCATCGGGGCTGCGTTCAGTTAGCGATGCCTCTTGACACCTCTTGAACTGGTTTACCCATGAGTAGAAAAGAGATTAGATAGATCAGCGGTCGGTAATCCAAATGTTAACAAGAGATATTTTGTCCTTTCAACAAAAATGAAACCACTTTGAGAGTCAATAGTTTATGTCCATTTTATCATCTTGGTTGTAAATGTCTCAGTGTGTGCTGACGTCCTAGGATAGGCTAAAAATGTAAGCGAAAACATAGATTTACTTTGCCCTGCTTTAAGCTTTAGCTCAGCTATAGCCTCTTTCCTTACATCTCCGGCAGGAAATGTTTCCATAGAAGTGCTAGAGTTTCTCGAGTCTCTCAACTTTTATAGGGCTGAAGTCAGTTTGTTATTCAATTTTTCCCATTATAAATGCAAATAAATACAAACAACACAGTTTATCTCCAATTACTGATTCGTCTTTCTCTGTGCCTTTTTGTTAGCGACTAGCTAGGTGCAATTGTTGTCTGCGTTACTATGGTGACCAACAGTCTGCATGCCAACCTTCAGGACTAAAGGCTGAATTAGCAGTTATACTTATTAATAGCTTATTACTTAAAGCAGTTATACTTATTAATAGCTTATACTTATTAATTAGCAGTTATACTTATTAATAACTGTGTTGACCAATCAGCAGAGACGTATTTTACTGCAAAGGAGCATTATTTTATTTTGACCTAAAAATCCAATTCTGGTATTGAGCTACAACAGGTCAGAAAAAGAGCCATATGTTGCCAACCATAATAGACATGGGCAATATGGCGAAAACATATCATGATACTTCAAGACACAACGTTTATTTTCCCTGAATTGCGCTATGTTGGAACAGATTTTAGACAGTGAAACAGATCTTGCTCACACAGGCAGTCAGGCTTAAATTCTGTGACGAGCAGACAGAACAAAAACCTGTGAGGTGTTCACCTACATTTAAGACGTCAGATTTAGGCCGTTTTGAAACCTGAAAAGTCTGGACCAAGGTCAGAACCACGGGTCACATTTTTCTTACATTGTATACATTTTATCTGGTCAGTTCTTGTTTCACGCTGCAATTTAGCAGCGCACTAAAGAACTTTTCATTACACATTTATGTCCTGTCGTCATCACCTACGTGGGCTACGTCTCCCTGTACTTCACACTGATTGGTTTGTAGAGAGGCACGCGTTTGAGGTCAGCATGTTGTCAAATCAGAGGGTAGTGGAGAATGAATATCTTCTCTCATCCTCACAAAAAATAAGGTATATATTTTGGTGTTTTTATGTGTACTTTCAAGTTGACTTCTGAGTTTTTCATTGGACCAAAATACAATGAGATATGATTTTTACTTTCATTTTTTTTACTTTCTATTAATGGGTGATGATAGCGTCCCTCAACTTTCTGTAATTGGTCTGAAAATCGGAACCATCCAGAAAAATGTTTTCACCATGGAAATTAACCAACCATGGTTCAGTTTGATCTGTACCAAGACCACCTCTTTTACACATACACATATTTTCAAAACCACTTATCCTCTGGGTCGCAGGAGCACCTATCCCAGCGGTCACTGGGCCGAAGGCAGGATACACGCTGGACAGGTCCATCACAGGGCCGAAACGCAGATATACACAATCACACACGTACAGGGGCAATTTAATGTGTCCAACTAGCCTGACTGCATGTCAAAACCCTCACATACTAGAGTCACACCAATTTTGGTCCTTTGTTCTGGACTGTGGCACCTTTCACACCTGCTATTTTCGTTCGGAGCAAACTGAAAACTCCATAGGTCCAGACCAAACAAACTAGGTGTGAAAGCACCCTTAGTCCGGTTAATGACAACGATGCTCTTTCCGGGTTAATGCAACAATACTCTTGCTACTAAAGAAGGAAATACAAGCAATCTGACAAAACATCTGGTAATCAAACACAATTAAATGTACAGAAATGCAGAGTCCCATGTTTCTTCTTATCCACTGCATAATTACAGAGCTCACTAGGCTTACAGATGACGAAGATCAGGGCCAAATGTATGTACGAATGCCTACCAACTGGAGGCAAAATAACCAAAATATTCAAGAGGGGTGCTACTTCATTACAGTCAAGAAAACAGATTTTATGAAACAATAACAATGACCTGCAAGTCCATACTGCGTCTGCATCATTGCATATTTTGCGCCATGTCTTTTCACCTACATACATCTGGTCCAGAGCGCTTAAGCAGTGTTATTATGATGGTAAACATTCCTTCAGCTCATGTTCAAAGACCGTGCCTCCACCTAATCACTGTGTCTGCTGTCACTGTTAAAAGGAAGTCTCTCAGGGACTCGTTTTTGAGGCTGTAATGCAATTTTATGGCTAGTTTTAAAAGGCGGAGGAAAAACGATGCAAATCCGGCCCATTTCTCCAACTTTAGTAAATCGAGTAGAACATGCAATCATCTGCATGTTTTGTGTGGCCCTCCCTAAATGCACATGCATCAGGAAGATAAGCACATTTGCACACGGCTCATAAACCGTGTTTACGTACATAAGACATGGGTAGAATGCATCCGGTTTGCTAGGCTAATAATGAATTACTACAAAGGAAAGTTAAGTGTTCTGCTGATTCTTTAGCCCTAATTATACGTAGACAATAAAAACTAACCCAAAGGAGTAGCAGTAAAGCACCAAATGCATAATCAGCATCATAATCATAGTCACTGGGTTTACTAGGGTGGCAATGCATTGCTACAAGTAGCAGGCTATAAAAGAGAAAGCTAACTTTAAGCAATAAAAAAGAACCAATAAGAGCAGCACTGACGTACAGAAGCAGTATCAATAAGATTAGTAGTAACATACCTGACGCTGTAGAGAACTTTGCCGTCGGGGTAGACCCTGAGCATTACATTGTCAGTGGTGGTGTCATGAATGAAGGAGCGTTTGGAATGGACGAAGAACATGTCAGGGACCCAGATCTTTTTCACCAGACGGCTGTCAAAGGTCATGCTCTGGTTGGTGGTGCTGGGGAAGGAGAGTCGCTCGTCCTTCCAGTAGTGCCTCAGATACAGGGTCATGGTGAAGTCCTGCAGCAGAGCAAGAGCTGTTATAGTACCTTTCAGGGATCTGCCAGTCCAATCTGAAAGATCAGTATCAGAGCTGATCAACAGAAATAGTGTTCCGAGTCAGTGACTCAGAGTCCAGTTGCAACCTGATTCACGATGCAGCTGAGATTCGCCCCTTGCTGTCTCATGAATTGACTTGGACTACTTTTGCTACAGTCATGTGCAGACACTGCAATGATGTCCTCCTGCAGCTTGCAGTGATGTCCTGTTTGATACGGCTTTCGATAACGAGCCTTACATTTTAGAAAAATCTCCATTCTGATGGATGGAATACTTGCAGTAACTGATGGATCTATACAGAACAGTTAATGCTAAAAATGCTTATGTATGTTTGATAACTCAGTATGATACGAGCAAAGCGAAACAGGGCTATGAATGTGAAAGTAACATCCTGCTGAGTCCTGATAGATGGCTGGCCCTCCGCAACAGTCTCTGGTGTTCTCTGACTCTGGATCAAACATATACGACCACCACACACGGAACATACTCAGCGTCCATAAATTCAAAACCTTACCATGGGCTCCTGTGCCGTTACTCCACAGCTCTGAGCCCTGTTCGGTTTCTCACTGTTCTACTCAACATTGTCTCCTTTAATGCACTGTGTGGCTGCATTGTGGTCTACCAAAATAAAACTGCCAGTGGGCATTCAATAGTAAATAGCTTCTAGGCAAAAAACTCAATTGTGACATCCCTTGTACATTGATTTTTGATGTTTTTCAGTTGAAACTGAGAAGGATCAGGGCAGGATACTAAGAAAATGAGCAACATAAGGTCTTTAATATGTGCATCCATATTAGCATTTTGTTTTCCCTCCACTGAAAGCATGAGCCTGGGGCTAGTCCATGGAAACGTCCTTCAGAGGAGATCCAACGAATATGCTTCTCCATCACTAAGCCAGGAGGGCCGCACTGAATCATCGCACTGCTGTTAAGGCTGCGAGCTCTTTGAATGCTCTGGAATTCATCTTAACTGCTAGCTAGTATTAAACGTTGTTCAGGCTTTAGACAACAAAAGCATATTTTCAGGAAAAAGTGTCTGATCTTCTCACCATGTCCACTTCTGAGATGGTGTCCAGGCTCTCAACTTGAACATCCACTCCCACAGGAATAGCTGGGCCTGAAAAGAAATGAGAATTATGACATTTACAACGTAACCCTCTACTCCACGGTGTTGCCTTATGGCAACAATTACTTTATCCTCAGTTTACTAAAAAGTGGTAATATAAAATCTGTGTTTTCTTATTTAATTGCGGAAAAGACTTTTATTTTGAAAGGACAATTACTTCATGACATCACATGAACTGGATTTTTTATTATGATGTTGTTATTACAATACATTCTAAATACCATTTGAAACTGTATTCATTTCCAATATTTGTAAACATTGGGTCATACATTTCACTATGTATAAGTTAGATTTGTTCTTGTTTTCAATAAAAGGATAAAAGAATGTTTTTAGAGAAAAATAAATGGAAAAAATAAATAAAAAATAAACTTTATGGCGCTTGTTTTTCCCCCCAGATTTTATGGTGCTATGGTACAATCGCTCATTGTTACCAAATGGCAACAGTTTACCAAGTAACCCACTAAATTTTTAGAAATTAAAAAAAGAATTTAAATTATGTAAGCAACTTCAAAAAACAAAACGCATAAAACATTTCATGATGTTCAAGTTAAGGGTTAAAACGACAAAGCAAAAACACATTTTGGTTTAGTGGCGCTGTTTTGAGACTGGCAAATCCAATATGTCAAAAGATTTGATCATTTACTGATTTATTTGCAGGGAAATTTCTGTTTAGCTCAATTACAGCCCCAACAGAAGGCAAGCTCTGAAGACCTGAACAGTCCAGGCGGATGTTTTCAGAAGCGGAGTGGATGCGGCAAAAAATTAATTATTTCCGCAATTCTATTTGTGGCCTGTGTGTCCTCGTCACATCTTCAGGGCAAGGGGACACAATTAGGTCACAGCGCTCCCACACAGTCATATACTAGCCAAAATAAATCACTGTACTGCACCAAGTGCCCTGTAGCTCCAACTGCATGAGCTTTCCAGGGCTTTGTGTTTGGCATGTAACAATGCATTAGGTTCCCAGAACTCATTGGGCTTTTTTTGCATTCCTTTATGTTCATGATACATCACTAATAGTTTTTGCTTAGTATCCCATGCATGAGGGGGGAAGCATTATCACTGAAGGTCAAAATTTAATAGGTCTGCCGGCCTAACATCCAATCCACACAATCCATCTTCATAGCTCTTCTACATAGCATGTGGAAGTAAATGACTGAGGATTTAAATGCATACATCACTCCATGTAATCCACAATGCCATAAGAAGCAGCACTCGTTCCATAATCCTGCCGCACATTGCTCCTAGCTCAGTAAATCCCTGCAGTGTAAGTACAGAGAAATGGAACGCCATGAGTACAAACAGCACAGTTGGACTTCCGAAAGTCAAAGCTGTGATTTCCTCTAGGTGAAATTAAAATGGGTCCAGGTCAAATTGCGGCATATATTTGTGGCTTAACTGTGAGAAGGTGAGGTCTAACAGGTTCAAAGCCCAGCCCCATCTGTGCTGTGATCTAGCCATAGCATAACCTGCCTTTGGCACAATCATGAAACAGTTTTGAGCGATTAGGGTTCTCCTGTAAGCGCGTTGAGGCAGCACGGTAATGTAAGGTATATAGCCTAAAAAAAGTACTCAGACTGCACTGGTGTTGAGGTGAACATGTGATAAATGTAGGGGGAGAACCTAAAGTACTACATTGGGAATTGCCTGTGACATCATTTGGCAAAATTATAAGGGGACAAAAATGAATGAAATGGTTCAAATCGAGTGCGCAGCGTTTATAATTCAGAGCACCGTGAGTTTGCAATATTTTCAGAATCTAGTTCGAAATGGGAAAACTTGACACAGAGACATCCCCATGCTCTGTCTCACATAAGCCCTCTGTAAAAAGTCTCCGTTAAGAAACCTGGACAAGAAATCCATAAATGGTCTGTGACCATTTTGTTTCCTGTTTTTGCTTTGGAACTGACCTATCTATTGACATCTTTTTTTCCCCGAGCTTTCCAGCTTTTTGACATAAGAAAGCTGAAGATTAGCAAAGTCGGAGACGGGTTAGTGAAGCACTGAACCGTAGTAGGCAGCCCGTCTGTAATTAATCACTTGGCTCAGCCCCTGCCCCACAGGCTGAAATCCCTGAGATGTTATGTCATCAGAAGCCCAGCACGAGACGGCCACGTTTTCCCACTAGGCTAGCCAGACGTTTCGGGAACGCAAGTGTGTGTTACACTGACATCAAGGACAATTAAGCTGAGTAAGATTCATCCTCGCATCAGAAACAAGGAAAAAAAGTTAACTGTCCAAGCAAGAAGACTGGACTGTGTGCTGGTTTGCCCATTTGTGACATTCTTAACATGAACTGAACGTCTGTGCAAACTCAATGTTTCTAAATGGCTGTTAAGTTGTGTAAATAAGCACTGAATAGCTATAACCATTTTTTCCTAGCTATTTTTGTGATGTTTAATAACTTAGTACCGACAAAAAAGAAGCATCAGGGCACGTTTTAAAAATACTATCTAAAGCCTATGAGTGGAAAGATTTTTTTTTGTTTGATTCCCATATACTGTGCTGTATTAAATCTGGTTAAACAGGTCAAATTTTGCTCTCTTTGTAATGAAATGTGCAGGTGGTCATTGTTCTTTAAGTACTGACAGTTTTCATGACATGCTCATAAAAGCTATGGTGATGTACTGATGTACTGACAAAAACAAGAAAAGTGCTCCAATTTCCCAAAGAAAATGCAGAATTGTGAAACTTAACCTTGCTAAGATGTTCCTAGGCGGTCCCTGTAATATGCCAAAAGGTCCCTAGGGTGTTGCTAAGTGCTTGTTTTGGTATTCCCAATGGTTGCTCCAGTGTTGCCTGGCAGTTGCTGAGGTGTTGGTAGGTGGTTGGTAGGGTGCTGCTAGGTGGGATTTCTAATGGTTGCTATGGTATTCTATGTGGCTGCTAGGGTGTTGCTATGTGCTTGTTTTTGTATCCCCGATGGTTGCTGCAGTGTTGCTAGGCAGTTGCTAAGGTGTTGCTAGGTGATTGTTAGGGTGCTGCTAGGTGGGATTTCTAAGTGGTTGCTATGGTATTCTATGTGGCTGCTACAAAGTTGCTAGGTTGTTGCTATGGTATGCCAAGTGGTTGCTAGGGTATTGCTATGTGCTTGTTTTGTTTTAGTATTCTAGGTGGTTACTACAAAGTTGCTAGGTAGTTGTTATGATATCCCAGTTGGTTACTTGGGTGTTGGTAGGTAGTTGCCATGGTATGCCAAGTGGCTGCTAGGGTGTTGCTAGGTGCTTGTTTTGGTATCCCCAATGGTTGCTACAGTGTTGCTAAGCAGTTACTGAGGTGTTGGTAGGTGGTTGGTAGGGTGCTGCTAGGTGGGATTTCTAAGTGGTTGCTATGGTATTCTATGTGGCTGCTACAAAGTTGCTAGGTTGTTGCTATGGTATGCCAAGTGGTTGCTAGGGTATTGCTATGTGCTTGTTTTGGTATCCCCGATGGTTGCTGCAGTGTTGCTAGGCAGTTGCTAAGGTGTTGCTAGGTGATTGTTAGGGTGCTGCTAGGCAGTTGCTAGGTGGTTGCTATAGTATTCTAGGTGGTTGCTACAAAGTTGCTAGGTAGTTGTTATGATATCCCAGTTGGTTACTTGGGTGTTGGTAGGTAGTTGCTATGGTATTCCAGTAGGTTACTAGGGTGTTGCAAGGTGGTTGCTATATTATCCAATAAGGTTGCTAGAGTGTTGTTTGCTGCTTGCTATGGTATCACAGGTGGATGCTAAGGTTTTGCTATATTCCAGGTGATTGCTAGTGTATTGCTAGATAGTTGCTATTTATCCCAGGTGGTTCATATCTTGTTGCTACATGGTTGCTAAGGTGTTGCTAGGTGGTTGCTATGGTATGCTGGATGATTCCTAGGTATTTATTTTGGTATCCCAGGTGACTGCTAGGTGGTTGATATGGTATCACAGGTGGTTGCTAGGGTGTTGCTATGGTATTGCAGGTGGTGGCTAAGGTGTTGCAGGATAGTTGTGAAAGTGTTGCTCGGCAGTTACTGTATGATACTGGATGATTGCTAGATGTTTTCTGTAGCATCCTATGTGTTTGCTAAAGTGTAGCTAAGTGGTTGCTAGGGTGTTGCTATGCTATCCCAGGTGGTTACTAGGCTTTTACTGTGGTATCCCATGTAGATACTAGGATGTTGCTAGTGTACTTTTAGTATCATTGTGCATGTGGAGTGCACAAACATTTGCACACAATTCTGCCATTCATTTCCTATTGGAAAAAAAAACAACTTACTTTCAAAAACCGTATGTACAATCCAAAAGCCGCATGAAAGCACACCATTCTAAATCAGACTGAACATTCTGTAGTTGGCGAAGTGTTTATATGTCAAATACTACGGTACGAGTTAGCAGACAAAAATCTGGAAAAATATTGATAAGAAAAAGAACATGACATCGGAAAATGACAGTGTTCAATCACTAATACATACTGTCACATAAACAAACTATCCAGCATCGTACTATTCTATGCTGTAGTTTAAATTCAGCCTGTGAAAAGTTGTTCTGAAGATACATCAGGAACTAAAGCTTTACCTCCAAAGCCGGGCCTCATCGTGAAGTCATGATCGTCTATCCTCAGCAACTGCTCGGATTTCGTCACTGGGTTCTTTGTGATATCAGGGCTCCTCTTGAGAATAGGGCTGCCACAGGGATTAACGCACACAGAGTTAGAAGATAGAAAATAAACAAACTGACATAAAAAACAACACTGTGCATTTAACACACTTTCTGCCGGTTTAGAATGAGAAGAATGTAAATTTACACCCCAAAAGACTGCAGTAAATTAGTTCCTGTGTGTGTTGTGAGAAATAATAAGATATTTCATTACCTTCCAGGCTTACGGACTCCTCCTTCTGTTCTTGTAGTTTCTCGTCGGGACCTGGAATGAGTGCATATTTAGATCACTGTAACAAAGCACTGAGCTGTTACAGGACACTTACATGCAGTACATCATTAATTCAATTGCATCATATACAACTGTTTACATATCTGTAATGTATAAGGTTGCAGTGATATGCACATATATATGCATATCTATTTATAGATCCATACAGCAGGACTGGTCTTGGCCCCAGTCTTCTTAGAGCTCATTTGAACATTTAGATGCAAACAGTCATTCAGAGAGGTTTAGAATTGCTCACAGTGGTGGTGATGGGAACCAGATGTCTAACGAGTTTAATGGGCCTCGCTCACCAATATCGTCCAAGTTTCTCTTAAATTTGTTCTGCGAAAAAGTCTACATCAGATTGATGACGTGTTCGCAGAACTGACCGCAACTTTGTGCTCTTAATTGTGTTTAGATTGTGTTCTAAAAACAAATTCCAAATAAGAAAACTGAGCTTATTACACACTAGGACTTATTATTTAGTAACTACAAGGACCTCAGTGTAAACTGGCTGAGCTACTCGTATGTTATAGAAGTGGGTAATAAAACCTTGGGCCTGTTGATGAACCCTGGCCATTTAAGAGGCTAAGAATGGTTGCTGAATGAGGCCCAATGTCTCTAAAAGGTCAGTCACATTACGTTCTTGCACAAAATGGTTATGAATACTCAATATTCCCCGCTTCCCATAGTTTTGAGAAGGTTTTGGACTAAGTGGTGGGGCAAAATCAACTGAATTAAACAACCTTTCATAATAAATAATAAGTAAATAAATAAACAAACCTTTTTTTAGGCAATCACTGACACCTCTGAGGAACATCAGGCTTTTTTCCTACCCAGTTTTATTTTCTAAAGTCTGATTTTTGTTAAATTATAAGTTTTTCATTTGGTTCGATGGATTTCACACTGCACCAAATTATTCATGTGGGTGTTTGTTTGTTGGTCAGAAATTTTGCAGGGATACAAACGCTCTGTTGCTCTCACATTTACTTCCATTAAAATAGAAAAACAGAAGATAAGAGATGAGACCAATGAGGCCGCTGCGGTCCATGTGCCAAAATCAAATGCATGTATTTGCTATAAGTTTATTGCTCATCTGCTGTTTTTGGCAGCTTGTGTTGCGAGAGTGCTTGTAAAGAGTCAAATGTTAATACAGACAGATTACACGGGCTGCACAACGCTGACGTGCACTGGGCAAAGTGTGTTCTGGTGTTGAATTCTCTCCATTAATGGGGACTACCGTAAAAATGTGTTCCCATCAGCAGCAAACTTTAGAAGGTTTGCTTTAAAGCGGATTTTACCGGACTGTGGTTCATTTTGTTCGTGTGGAGCGTTTACATGTCAAAGGCAGGTGTGAAGACAACTTTAGTTCAGAAATGAGGAAAAATGACATTTAGCAATTTTAGTGAACTAAAAAGCATTTTAACTGGATTAGTGAACTAAAAAGCATTTTAACTGGATTAGTGAACTAAAAAGCATTTTAACTGGATTAGTGAACTAAAAAGCATTTTAACTGGATTGGTGAACTAAAAAGCATTTTAACTGGATTAGTGAACTAAAAAGCATTTTAACTGGATTGGTGAACTAAAAAGCATTTTTACTGGATTGGTGAACTAAAAAGCATTTTAACTGGATTAGTGAACTAAAAAGCATTTTAACTGGATTAGTGAACTAAAAAGCATTTTAACTGGATTAGTGAACTAAAAAGCATTTTAACTGGATTAGTGAACTAAAAAGCATTTTAACTGGATTAGTGAACTAAAAAGCATTTTAACTGGATTGGTGAACTAAAAAGCATTTTTACTGGATTGGTGAACTAAAAAGCATTTTAACTGGATTGGTGAACTAAAAAGCATTTTAACTGGATTAGTGAGCTGCAGCTCCACTAGTGAACAGGCCACAAAGGCTTTACTATTGGAGAAAAACAAAGATTTTGATTGGTTCAGCCAATGCTTTTTTTTTGTTTTTAGCGCTATGTGCAGTTTAAGGAGAGCAGAGATTTTATTTTTTACATAAGCATCGTGAACTACATCAGAAAGTGGTGGCTCGCTGCCCCAATACTTTGAAAACCGGCCGGTCAAATGCTCACTTGGCATCTTGGTTCCAGAGATCCTGCAGATACATGCAGGGTGTTGTGAGGTAAAACAGTCCCAGCGAAAACGTGTTTTTCAGATTTATCACTATTTTTACCACCATTTTACCATTAACCATATCATTCATACTCAAAAGCTCACAACATATGTAGGTTCACAGATTTTGGATAGTTAATAAAATGGCTTTATTTGCATTGAAGACATAATGACCCCGGTTCCTATCACCACCACTGTAGTCCACAAGCTTCACGACAATAAACCATTTCACATCAAACCACTCCAAATGACTCTGTTTACATCTCAAAACAAAATACTGAAAAATCAGTGCCATCTTCTAGTGTTTCTCTCCAACCTCACCAACTCAATTCTACAATAACCTCAGTGGTACAACACTATCTAGAAGCTCACCACTGCAGTTCTGATTATTTCTAGTGACGACATTCTTGAGAGTGCTTTCTCTTGTTCCCTCCAACTGCGGCAGGGAAGTAACCTGATGTAACCTAACCTGACAGTCTGTCACACCAAAGGCCTCAACTCCAACTGCAGGTGACCAGACAGGACCACTTAGCAGTAATTTCGCACACCACCACACAATTCCAACAGAACAGAATGGCATTCTGCTATTTCGCTTTATTATTTTTTAACATGTTAATCCCTTTTACTATAAATATCCCCCAATCTGGAATTATGATATGATCCTTTATACAGAGATAGAGAAATTGCGTAAACGTGCTTTAATCCTATCATGTTTTTTTCCCCTTTCCCAACTTATGGAAATGGATCTGTGGTATGCAGCAAAATCCCCAGTAGTGAATTAACAGTGCTGAATTAATGCTCAGTGTTCATTTAAGTGCAGCTGGACAAAAATTTAATACTGTAAGAGTTGCATTCAGTGCTGGGGATTTTGCTAACGTTTTAGTCTCAGAACGTTTTAGTCTTCAGCGTAATGCAAACTGTATCAGGATTAATATACTTATTGAAAATGATTATAAAAACAGAAACTAACAATGAAAAAACAAAGTTAACTGCAGTAAAATGAAAAAAAAAAAAGCCACATTTTTTTAATAAACAAGAAAACTAAACCACACGTCCACCACAATACAAAATAGAACTAGGGAAAGATGTAAAAAAAAACTTTAGTGCTCATATTTTCATGCTTTTTTACTGTATGAAGGACAGATCAGCTAAACTTCAGCTAAACCTTGCCTTTCGGCTGCTGGTCAGCAGCAATGGAAGTTAATACAGTGGTCACCAGCAAAACCAGCATATTGTCGCTGTCAGGACAAAGTCTCATATCTCTGTTCTTATCGTTTTTTAATTCGTGACATAGTTTGAAATAGCCAGCTCCAAAATCATCGTCATCATCATCATCTTCGTTAACTGCTTAGTCCAGATAGGGCTGCGGCAGCAGTTGGGAGAGCAGAGAATCCCAGACAACCCTGTCCCCCACAACTTTCTCCAGCTCATTCCCGGGGACCCCAAGCCATTCCCAGGCCAACACGAAGACATAATCCCTCCAGCAAATCCAAGGACGACCCCAGGGTCTTGTCCCAGTAGGCCGTGCCTGATACACCCCCACCGATCCGGATGGCCCACAGGCGTGCAGATCAGATGCCTGAACCACCTCAGCTAGCTCCTCTCAATGCGGAGGAGCAGCAGCTCTACTCCGAGCTCCTCACCCTATCAAATAGAGTGTAGCCCACCACCCCTGCAAAGAAAGCTCATTTCAACTGCTTGTATTTGCTATCTCATTCTTTCGGTTGTTACCCACAGCTCATGACCATAGGTGAGGTTCAGGATGTAGACCGACCACCAGAGAGCTTCACCTTATGGCTTAGCTCCCTCTTCATCACTACAGTCACTGCTACTGGTACAGTGACTGCATCTGCATTATTGCTGCAGCCTGTCCCAGCCTGGTCCCTCTTCCCATCACTCATGAACAAGACCCCAAGATACTTAAACTCCTCCACCTGGGGCAAGTCCTTTCCCTTATCTGGAGTGGGCATGCCATCCTTTTCCAGGCTAAGACCATATGTCAGACTTGGATGTGCTGATCCGCATACCAACTGCTTCACACTCAGATGCAAACCACTCCAGTGTGTGCTGGAGGCATCCATGTGATTCAGCCAAAAGAAAAACATCATCTGCAAATAGCAGAGACGCCACCCTCCGGCCTCAACACGTAATACCCTCCTGACCCCGGCTACACCTTGACACTCTGTCCATTAATATCATGAACAGGAGTGGAGACAGGGCACAACCCTGGCAAAGTCCAATGCTAACACTGAAAGTGTCCGACTTAATCCTGAGTATATGAACATAGCTCTCACTCCGGGAGGACAGAGATTGAATGGCCCGGAGTAGTAGCCCCAGCACCCCATACTCCTGGAGGACCTCCCACAAGATATCTCAGGGAACTCCAAATCCACAAAACACATGGGCTGGCAAACTCCCATGACCCCTCAACAATCTGTGAGAGGGTGAAAAGCTAGTCCATTGTTCCACGGCCAGGACAGAATCCGCACTGTTCCTCCTCAATCTGAAGTTCAACTATTGGTCGAAGTCTCCTTTCCAGCACCTTGGCTTTCCCAGGGAGGCTGAGCAGTGTGATACCCCGATAGTTGGCACACACCCTCCAGTCCCCTTATTTAAAAATAGGAACCACCACCTCAGTCTGCAAGCCCAAGGGCTGTTCCTAAGGTTCATGCAATATTGCAAAAGTGTGACAGCCATGGCAGCCCCACATTATCCACAGCTTTAAGCATCTCCATATGAATCTCATCTACTCCTGGTGCCTTGCCATTGAAGAGCTTGCCAACTACCTCAGTGACCTCCACCAGGGAAATGGAGCTTGACAGAAGCTTCTGGCTCTGACTCCTGTGAGGGAGGCATGTCCAGATTAAGAAGTTCCTCAAAGTTCTCCTTCCACCTACTAACAACATCCTCATTTGAAGTCTGAGTTTCTCCACCCCTGCCGAAAACAGCTTGGATGCAACCACCCAAACCACTCCTGAGTTGCCGGACAGTCATCCAGAACCTCCTCAAGGCCGACCGAAAGTCTTTTTCCATGGCTTCACCAAACTCCTCCCACAATCTGGATTTTGCTTCTGCCACCATTGTGGCTGCCACCTGTTTTGCCTGTCGGTACCCATCTGCTGAGTCATCCAGTCCTTAACGGCCTCCTTCTCTGGTACCATGTACACTTATGAATATCCTTGTGATTAAACTTTGTGTTCGTTATGGACAATCCATGCCTGGCACAGAAGTCCAACAACAATTTACCATTTGGGTTTAGATCGGGCAGGTCGTTTTTCCCAGTCACGCCTCTCCAGGTCTCCCAGTCATCGCCAACATGAGCATTCAAGTCTCCCAGTAAGACTAAGGAGTCTGTAGGCGGGACCCTTTCCAGAACCCCGCCCACTCGCTCCAAGAAGGCCAAATACTCCGACCTGTTGTTTGCATAAGCACACACAGCTCAGATGAGCATGGAATTCATGCTGGTCTACGTCTTTAGCTATGTCTTCCAACCTTGCAAAGCAGGATTTACTGTTCAGCACAACAATTAGCACAATGTAATGCTAAATTAGTGCAACAATTTGCAATTTGCTGTTATTTTCATTCATAAGGCATTATAAACATGATTAAAATCTGTATAAAATGAATTACATTGCATTACACTTTATAGCCATGTTTATTATACATTACGACTTGTTAATATAATGCATTATAAATAGCGTTAATAACATGTTATACTGTCAGTGCCAAAGAAGTCTTTCCCAGCTTGGAGAGCATAAAGACAAATACAACGTTTATTTTTGCCCTGGGATTTCCAGCATTATATATTTCACCGTTGTTGCTGTTAGGGCTCTTTGGCACTTCAGTCCTGAATATTCAGGTGCTTCAAATCAATTGCTGAATTACTGCCACAACGTACTTCTCTTACCCAGCACTCTCACATTAAATGTTACATTAAATCACAGCTTTACTGTGTATATTTTAGTGCTTCAGTCAATCCACTTATAATACTTATAATGTATTAAGTTAACCATTCATAATGCATAATAAGTATGGTTATAATGTGTAATGCATTTTTATCAATATTTATAGCCATGGTTATGATGCCTTATGAATTATTATAACATGTTATGAATGTGTTTATAGATGCATACAAATGTGAAAGTGTTACCTTCGCTATTGTTTTACATTCTTAGCTTAGAAACACATACAGAACCATATACAACACATTCGCCATCTATCTGAAAAACAATTTCATCAGTCAAAGGAACCATTTAAGCATACAAAAGGTTACAGCGGCACAAATCTGATTTTTTTGCATTATTGTGACACAAATATGATCTTTTTTTAAAATCAGATGCAAATTTCTAATTTGTAATAAAAAGCTACAGTAATACTTAAAGGCTAAATATAGGGTATTTTCTACAGGAAGGTTTATCCCAAATCCTAACCCCTAAATTTCAACTTATGACAAATAATGTATTACTTATAATGACAAGAAGATTTAGATATATTATGAGTTTCTTTTTTAAATTAAAAAAACTTTGCTGTCCAACATTTTCATGTCACTACAGAAACACAAAAAGTTTTAGTCCATAGGCGGAGCCTTAGTTTTACCACGCCCCTGCATTTTAGAGCAAGAAGTGAGACTGCATCCCTGTCCCTCATGACCACATGGTGAGCAGTTAGATCCCATTGTTTTGAAGTAAAAATGTGCCCCTGAAGTCGGGGAATTGTCGTAAGAATTGTCACTAGCAAAACACGTTTTCTGCAATTAACTAGCGTTTTGGTGCACTGTAGCACCACCCTTTGGCCAACTGGGGTAATTTTTGTTGCCTGGCTAGATGCACACAAATGACACGTACCCACCAAGTTTGCCGTCTCTAAAACGTACGATCTCTTGTCCACAACACATTTTTCAGGAGAAAAAGAATGAGAAGAAGTAAAATCCAAGCAAATACAACAGGGTTCCCTCACTGCATGTTTGAACCCTAATGAAAAGCGTTGTAGCTATGACCTTGTCTGGCATAACATTCACTTTGTGCCAGTCTTGGTGATGCACAATGCATCTGATATAAACAACCCCTCAGTCTTGACAGACTATTTTCTTCAATTCACAAGTTTCCATTTGCTAATAGCTGAGCTGATAGTATGAGGCTTTCGTTTGTGAGCCACTGAAATCTGTATCAGTCTGATAACACAACACATATTGCTTCACTCTGACTCTGAAATAATATTTGCCTCTGGAATAATACTCCCCTCTCAAGGTCACAGCAGATTAAAGTTACTGGACGTTATGGGTGATTGAGACCTGTGACCTTTTCAAATCCACTACAGACCAAAGTATACAGGATTCAGTGAGACAAAAAAAAAAAACACTGATATAAAGAGACCAATTTTATTATGCAATAATAGAATACAGTCAGGTTCATCATACCATGCAAGATCAGATTGCCCGCTAGATTAATCTACTGTCTGCAAACTTGCGTCACCTCAGAATATGTGGCAGTCTAATCATATTGGGAATGGAGTGCAGGTAGGGTGCATGTGGGGTTTAGGTCATCGTAAAAATAAAAAAAAAAAACATCCTAATGGAAATGCTCAGTCAATCGCCCGTTCCACATAAGTGTAGCAAATATGCGAGGTCAGGAAAGGACACTGATTGCTTGAAGTGCTCAGTTGCTCAGTGCTTAATTTGATATGACAGTGACCTCATATGCTTCCACAACACGAATATGAGTGAGGAACCAAATGTACTTCTCAACTTTTAAGTTAAAACCCTTCCGTAACGTCTTTGTATGTCTGAAAGTTAAAGGACCCCTGTGGCCCACTTAGACATTTTATGAAATATTATGTACCAAAAATAATCACAATGCATAACCGTATGGAAACATCTGGATACACCTTCTTATGTTCTGAATGAAAATAAGATGTGACATCCTCTACAGGATACAAACGTATTTATGACTTTTTATACTGATTTTAGTGTCCAATTTCTGTTTATTTATTCAGCTTAACAAACTGCGAAATAACAATAAAAAGGATAAAATGTGCCATAACTTCTGCACAGGCCAAAGTTTATGTTATTTTTCCCCCTAATATGTCAATTTAAGCAAATGTACAGTAATTGTGCATTAAAATGTGTCACAAAATAAACAAAAAATATTGTTTGAGCAGGAGTGCACAAACTTGTGCATACTGCTACACATGTACATGAGCTCTGTTGTGATTGGTACTATAACCCACTCTATATATTAACAAATATGTATCAATCAACACTATACATGTTAATAAGTAAAAATACCTGCAAACTTTAAGTGAATGTGAAAAAAAAAAAACAATCATGAGCCAAGCATGGAAAGCACTGCCACAACAAACCACACGAACTTGCCAAGTATGGAATTTAGCATTTAAGAACAATATACAAAAGAATCAAAGACGTTTTAAATAAAAACCTTCATGCTGTGAAAAATGATGTGACTTTTTAACTTAAGAACGTAACCTGGTTAAGACTTTAGTTCTTTGAACTTCCAACATCAAGTTAACAGCAGAAAATCTGTTTGACATAATTAAGTTCCAAAACTTATGCAAATGTCTAACTTTTTTAAGAAAATAAAAGTGCATAATTTTTTACAGTGGATTTTGAGAAATATTGTCAGTAATAAACACAGAAATCCATAAATTAAGTACATTACAGAACTAAGAACTAAGAGTCTTTCAGTGAGTTCAGGACATTTGAAGTCGCTTTATTTTCACTTGAGTGCCCCTTGTGGTGCATGTTTAGTGAGAAAATAAGTGTGTGACTTCTTAATGACTTAATTTACTTATAAATTTCAAATTCAAATTGTTATAGAATTTGTCTTCACTTGACAGTGAAAATAAATTTAAGTGCTGTTTCTCTGATTTTGTAGTTTTTAGACACATTTGTGTAAAAGCAAAACTAAGAATTGGAAATACAGAGAAAATGAAGAAATTGGGAAAAAAGCTTGGAAAAAATAAGGTAGTTTTGCATCTTTTAGTTGAATTTTCTTATCACTTGCAACCTTTTACTCATAATACTTTTGTTTACATCTTCGGTTTGAGGTTAAATATGTTAGTGTGAATTCTAAGCGAACCAGAACTAAAACACAACAATGTATCATGTTCTGCTTTGGTCTGGACCAAGAGAACCAACTGAACTTCAAGTATAAATGCTCCCCAAGCCTGCTTTCATACCTAGTTCTTTCAAACCATCGTTTTTGTGACATTGTCATTTCTTCACTTGCTTTAGTTGTTTCCCCACTGGAAAGTCTTATTAAAATAACACTAATTAAATTGTTTATTGGTCAGAAATTTTCTAGGGTTACAAGCACTCTGACAATAGTCACATTTGCCACCATTTGAGCCAAAAAAAATACTTTCCATGAAATTAGAGACGCTTAACATCTACATGTATCACAGTCAAAGCAATATAATAATAAACCTTACTCGACAGCCGCTTCTTTATGATTGGTTTAGCAATTTGAATCCAATCCAACCAAATTAAGTTGCTGATGAAATCCATGTGCCAAAATTAAAGCCGTTGCTTTGCTCTCAATTTATCATTCGTCTGCCGATGGCAGCAGCTTGCTCTGCAAGACTGATATGAGCATCTGCAAAGTCTGATGTTAAAACAGGCAGATTATACTGACAGTGCTGCACTGATGTGCAGCTAGAAGCGGAAAAGTCTGCTCTGATGTTGAATTCCGTCATTTGTTGCAGATCATGCCAAATGCATGCATTCTCACTGGCAGCAAACCAAACCAGGGCTTTCTTTGGAAGTGAACCAAGACCTGTGATTTTTGCCAGACCACAGTTCATTTCTTTAGTGCGCTACTGAGTACAAGTGGAGCCTTCACACCTGTTAAAGCAAACCGAACTAAAGAAAAAGACAAACTAGGTGTGAAAGTGCCCTAACACTTCAGATAAGCAACTGGACCTAGAGACATCTGTTGCATCTTTAAGGGTACATTCACATCGTTTAAACTTGAAGAACAAAAACGTCCCCTTTATTAGGCACTGTTGTGTGAGAGTAAGTTGTCTTCTCTTCCGTTTCTGGGTCTTTATTCAAAGTCGTTCGTTTTTTTTTTCAAAAGTTTGAAAAGGTTTTGTTCTGTTCTATTAAAAGCTGGATGCTGTTCTTATTTTAAAGAGAACTGTTAAACTTGGCCACTGTTTATTTAAAGCTGTCGAGCTGCCCTTAGGCATCACTGTACATATTAGAGTTTTGACATTGCGTGTCTCTTAGGACACTTTCATTTGAAGTTAAGCCATGGGAGTTTTTCCGCAGGAGTCAACCCCCCACCCAACACACACATACACATGTCAGAATGAGATGTGGAAATGCAGGGTGACGGAGAGAGAGGGCCTCTGCAGGTCTCTGGGTTGAGAAGAACTGCAGGACAGAGACAAGACGAGATCCAGAGTGACAAACACTCACACAGCAACGTGCTGAGGGCACCAAAGTGCTTACAACACAGTGTACATACTGTAGAAAGAAGATGAATCAATAGTGGGACGTTTTGACATCTTTAACTACAAAAGCCTGTTAGGGCACACACTAACGTTTCCTCACCACACACTTGAAAAAAATGAGGCCTTCAAGGGTTCTTTGGTAAAGGTAAGGGTTCTATTAGAGCCACATGTTCTACATAGAACCATTTCACTCTTAAATGGTTCTTAGCATGGTTAAAAAAAGGGTCACGGTACTGTTGCGATGCCAAGAACAACTGTTTGGTGCTATATAGAACCATTTTCAACATAGTTCTATATGGAACCATATACAACATGTTCTCCAACAATCTGAAGAATGATTCACCATGCACAGAAACTTTTAAGCATGAAACAGTTCTTTAGACCTTAAATACTGCTGTTACTCCAAGTTACATTTATACTCATTGTGTTGTAACCTCCCTCATACCACTTACAGTACAATACTGTACTCAACACAACATCCATCTATCTATACATTATGTTGCCAAAAGTATTCGCTCGTCTGCCTTCAAACGCAAATGAACTTGAGTGACATCCCATTCTTAATCCATAGGGTTTAATACGATGCCGGCCCACCCTTTGCAGCTTTAACAGCTTCAACTCTTCTGGGAAGTCTTTCCACAAGGTTTAGGAGTGTGTTTATGGGAATTTTTGACCATTCTTCCAGAAGCGCATTTGTGAGGTCAGACACTGGCGCTGGACAAGAAAGCCTGGCTCTCAGTGTCCGTTCCAATTCAGACCTCAGGTTGAGGTCAGTCAAGTTCTTCTGCGCCAAACTTGCTCAACTATGCCTTTATGGACCTTGCTTTGTGCACTGTTGCGCAGTCATGTTGGAACAGGAAGGGGCCGTCCCCAAACTGTTCCCACAAAGTTGGGAGCATGAAATTGTCCAAAATCTCTTGGTCTGCTGAAGCATTAATAGTGTCCGCTCCACTAGACTTTACACTTGGCACAATGCAGTCAGACAAGTACCGTTCTCCTGGCAACTGCCAAACCCAGACTCGTTCATCATTGCCAGACAGAAGCGTGATTCAACACTCCAGAAAACACATCTGCACTGCTCTAGAGTCCAGTGGTGGCGCTTTACACCACTGCATTCGACGCTTTGCATTGCGCTTGGTGATGTAAGAATTCAGGAACACCTGAATTCAATGATTTGGATGGGTGAGTGAATACTTTTGGTAATACAGTGCATTTGTTGCTGTTGTCGGAACAAAATCTCCATTTTTTATGTTTTTCAGTTTTCTTTCATAATTTGAAAATAAAAAACATGTGGCCCTTTACATTGTAGGTAAATTTAATGAGGAATGGACTAAAAGAGCTTACCTACATTGACCTAAAATTTACCTAAAAATCTGGTTCCACTGACTTACATTAAAAGTAAAGTATGTTTTTTTCTTCTCCTGTGAAGTTACTATTTTGGAGATACAAGGTTTTGATCCAACAACAGCGATATATGTATGTATATGTATATATAAATTGTATCAGTAGATGAGCTGATGACAGAGCTAACAGTTTTGCATTATATGAGAGCCAGTCATCATCATCATCATCTACACAGTGGTTTGTCGGGTGAACTGAGAACATCTTTTCTGAGTTTCTGGAAAGTCATATCACAATAACGCCAAAGTGCAATTTATGGCGCAGCCCTATAATATCTCCTATGAAACTAATAAGTAGATCAGGCGGTTACTTACATACTTTTTACATCTACTTACTCGAAAGGCTCCATATATTAACCAACTGATATAAAGGCCTATAAAACTAGCTGATATAAAGGTTTACAGACTGTTAGCACATGAATACATGAATTATATAGAAACTAGTCTGCAAGATTTACCTGAAAACTGTTATAGCCAGAGAAACACATGCTGGTCTAGTGTAGATAGAAACCAGACATCTGAAGAGCTTAATGCCTCTGGATGACCAGCTAAAGCAGCACCAGGCTTAATATAGGCTTTACTTAACAAAGAAGATCTTGAAAAAACCTTCAACATGTGTTTAAAATGAACATTAAGTGTAACTGTCACTAGAAATGGTGCAGAATTTAGATGGTCTTTTTCATTTCTTCATTTTACTTTATTGTCATAACTCTTCTGTGTTTCCAAAATCAAGAACTTTTTGTTGTTGTTTTTGTTTCTGTAATGAAATGTTGCTTACATGAAAAAATCTCAGATAATAATCGCACTGAAATGCTTCCACTTTTAATTAATTTTAACACATTATCCTCAAGTACATTTCTATATAACTTTTCTGTACTTTTTCCACTGCTATTTCTTTTTCCAGACAGTGGAAAATTCGCATGATATTCTTTTCATATTGTCCCCACTTCCAGCAGCCAAAACAAAAAAAATACTACCATAACGTTGTCTCCTAAACGGAGAGGCTCAGTACAGAAGCAGCTTATATCCAGCGGTCAGACATTAGCAGCTGTTCACACTGTCCGAGCTTCAGTTCTAGACATCTCTTAGCTATGAATAATCGGCATCAGGCAACAACAGGCTCTCCAGTACATTCTCAATAGACAGTTTTTAATTGGGGGGGGGTGGAAGCCTTCTGTCATGCGAATTGAATTTCTATTTTGCAATTCTGCTTTGCAGCATGAAGGACCGCTCCAATGGTACCACCACTCAATCACTGACGACTGTAATATTCTCTACAACAGGTGTATTTAATTAAAAATCAAGGCCATTAAGAGGAAATTTCCTCAAGCAAAGGTCCAGAACATCATAACGTCTAACTTGCATCATGATTCAGTGCCATATACTCGTAGATATATCAACATCTTGCAGTCAACAACTGAATATGAAGTCAAATAAAGTACAATTCAGTCATATTTCAACAACATTTATTGTCAATTTTCTCTTTTTAGAGCAATGTGAAATGACTTCCCTGACCCACTTTCTTCTCTGACTGCTGTTTCTCACCCTGTCCCTCCCCTGTGTGTGCGACACTCACTGGAGTCTCAGTGCTCATCGTAATGCACGATCTGATTGGATGAGTAGTGTCACGTGTGATATTTATAACGCATGCGATTGATCTGTGAGTCCCTGGGCCGCTAAAGCTACGGTAGATATGCATATAAAAATAAGACCACCCCATCAAAATTAATTCTCCATGGTTTATCAGTTATAGGTCCAGGTCCGCATAGGACAGCGTCTCGGTCCGGACTCTGACCTCCTATTAGTGACCTCTGCTCTAGAACTTTGGCACAATGTAAAAAGCACCTCCAGAGAGCTGCACGTTCACGTTCATGAACTATACAATAGCAATCACAACACGTCACGTTATATGAAATATATTACATTTCACTTCACTTACTTTCACATACTTTAATCTGCACACATTGCCTGCACTCTGGACAATGATCTCTGCTGCTAAGGACCAAGTACTGCTTCTAATGTCAAAACATGCAAAAATAAGCATTGCCTAGCAGGTGGTGTCCTTCTGTGTTTATTGTCTGCTCTCCTGCCCATATCCTACATTTCTCTTAAGGTCCACTTGTAATATCTGTGCAGTATGTACCTATAACAGTCATAATTCAATTTAACATGACCTTTTTTTAACCTCTCTGTATCCCTTAGAACAGAGGTCACTAATAGGCGGACCAAGGTCTGAGTCCGAACCCAGACTCTCTCCTAGCTGTCAAAGAATGATTTAATTTCGACAGGGTGGCCCTATTTTAATCAGCATAACTTTTCTAGTCATTATGGTGTTGCTTTAACGGCCTGGATAATTCACAGACCAATCGCATGCATTGTAAATATCACGTGCATTGTAATTATCTCGTGATGCTATGAGCTCTGAGACTCAAGTGAGTGACGCACACACAAGGGAGGGACGAGGTGTTGGAGAAGCGAGTCAGAAGGAAGCTATTTCACATTGTCTGCTCTAAAAGAGAAAACTGACAATGTTGTTGAAAGATGACTGAATTGGACTTTATTTGATCTGACATTAACAAGAAACGAGGCTTTATTTGTGAAGGTTTTGACAAGAACTGTAGAATCAGGAAACACGCAGTAGTTCTACTAGGAGAAGCAATTTCTTGTTCAGGCTAAAGCCCAGGCTTTTAAACTAGACTAAGACTGGTCACATGACAGAGAGCATGTGCAACAGATCAGTATTTAAGTGACTGTGAACAGTGATTGGTGAATTGTGAACATCCAACAGTCACGCAATCTCCCACGATGGAATTCTTGGATACTGGGTTTTTGCGTGAGTTGGAGCCTGAGGAACACATGACAGCCTGTGCCAAAAAACTACTGCACATTTTATGTTTTATTGTTTTTTTTGATATATTAAACTTAATGAATAGAAAATGCACAATACAATTAGCAGAAAAGATCATAATGACGTGTATATCCTGTAGAGGAGGTCACAACTTCGCACGTTCACTTAGAAAATCACCAAAACATGCTGTGAACAAGATTTTGCATATGAATGTTTTGCAGTCCACCTGTTTTTGTACATAAAACCTCACAAATGTTAAAAGTAAACCATTTTTAGTTGCACATTTTATATTATATTTATATCTCTTATATATAATTTGTTTTTCCAATATTCCAAACTTGGTAAATAAATAGAAATTGTGCATTAAAATGTGTGTCACTCAGAAAATCAACAAAACATGTCACTAGTCAGTGCCAGAGAAGTCAGTCCCAGCTTGGAGATGTAAAGAAAAGACAAATACAAAGCTTAATTTTGCCGTGGGATTTCCAGTATTATATTTCTCGCCGTTGGTGCTGTTAGAGCTTCAATGTTACGTTAGTGCCAAGCTAATGGTGGTGTACATTGCCTTTCCTATATTGGATAAAACACTAATGGCAGCACTAGTTTAAACTCTGACTTTTGAGGCCTGTAATGAGCTTTATTCTGTATATTTCAGTGTTTCAGTAAATTCTTCAGTAAACACTTCAACTGGAAGCCGCACTCTTAACACCGGAGGAGGCTTTAGTACAGTATGCTTCACTTAGATTTGTGGGTGGAGTTAGTGGGTTTGGTTTGTTATTTTGGCCTGGCTTACCCCTGAAGAGATGGCTTGCTTGTTTGCTGTATGTAAATAGTTGTAAATAATTGTAAATACACTTTGAACTGAGAAATACCTTGTGTGGTTTTTCATACACCCCACTGTATTACATCTTCTGGCCTTATAAACTTAGGCAGGAACATAACAATATGGACTACATAAACTGGGGAAAATATGTTTTAAAACTTTTTGCTTATATACTACATTAAACTCTTCATAGGAAAACAAAACCAAACAGTGTTGTTGCCACTACATTTCCATACATAGACTGGCAGTCGTGGGCTGGAGGTTAGGGATCTGGCCCTGTGACCGGAAGGTTGCCGGTTCGATCCCCAGGGCTGACAGTCCATGACTGAGGTGTCCTTGAGCAAGACACCTAACCCCCAACTGCTCCCCGGGTGCCGTGGATAGGGCTGCCCACCGCTCCGGGCAAGTGTGCTCACTGCCCCCTAGTGTGTGTGTTCACTGGTGTGTATGTGGTGTTTCACTTCACGGATGGGTTAAATGCGGAGGTGGAATTTCCCCGGTTGTGGGATCAAAAAAGTATCACTTACTTACTTACTTACTTACTTAAAGTCCTGTGAATGGTGGCCCACATACAACATCAAAGTTTTACATGATATGGTTCCTTTCATTTTTACATTGTTTATTTGACAGTTTTGTGGTTTGCTGTCTGTATTTATTGTATTTTATTGACTTTTGTTTTTACTGACTGTGTTGCCATATCCTCTAGTCTCCACGTTAAATGCGGCACCGTGTCCCAGTGGAACTATATTCCATTCCATGCTCAACACGTCTGTTGAGAGATGGAACGAGGTGCTTACTTTGAATTTTTACGCTGAATTCCGTCAGTGAAAGACATGTCCGCCTGCCCCCCCATGTGGGAAAAGACACATTTATATCAATGAGCTGTGGTTTTAGGTACAACCGCTGCTTGGTAGGTGCTCACAGAACCTCTCTAAAGAGTTATCTTTTACACCAGAAGAGCTTCCCCACACTGACAAGCCAAGGAACCCCTTGAGAATCTTCCACCTGGAGTTTTTTATATATCTGTGCATGACATATAAATAAAAATAGCAGGAGAATAAACTGAAGCAAGTTGGCCCAGATAGAAATTCATATTAGCACAAAGATGTACTTGCCAAAAAAGCGAACCTACAGTGTGAAGAGCAACAGGAAAGTGCTTCCTGGAACTTCACCAGCTGAACACTAAGCTGATTTTTCTACTTTGAGCTGAGATGTGCGAAGGCTGTTCATTCTTCAGAATGAACATTAGAGCTTCTAGGGTCTGTATATGCATGTGTGTAAGTGTGAAATTTACTGCAAAGAGTTGAACTAGCATTAAATTTAATCCTGTAATACAACCTCAATTCCAAAGAAAGTTGGGACAGTATGTGAAATGCTAATAAAACAGAAACTGATTAGTAAACTCTGTATTAAAATGAAAACTGTACAAAAATATTTGATGTTGATGAACTTTTGATGACGAATTGTTTTTTTGTAAACATATCATTGCATAACCTTAACTTAAATTTACAGGAGAAGGAAAAAACATACTTTACTTTATATGTAAGTCAATGGAACCAGACATTTTTCCAAGTAATTTTGGGCCAATTCTTTTGGTCCATCCTTCATGAAATTTACACACTATGTAAAGGGCGACAGGCATTTTCAAATTATATCAAAAACCCAAAAATGACAAAAATGGAGATAAAGGTTTTGCTACAACAGCAGCGATCAGCTGCGCAACCATACAGGGCCTTTTGGGAGTATTTTGAGCTTAATAAGATGCAAGTTTTTAATTGGATATTTCTGGACTGCAGTCAGGTCTGTCTAGCTCCTGCACTCCGATTGCAAAGCCATGCTGTTGTAATGTGCGGAATGCGGCTGGGTTGTCATGTTCAAACAGGCATGGATGTCCCTGAAAAAGACAGCATCTAGAAGGCAGCATATATTGCTCCAAAATGTGTTCAGCATAATGATGCTTTCACTGATGCGCAAGTTACCACTAAAATCTCCTCATACCATGACAAGACAAACGGCTTTTGAACTGTATGCTGGTAACTATCTGGATGCTCCTATGCTTCTTTTGCCCAGAAACATGACATCCATTATTTCCATAAACAATCAGAATAGTTGTCCCATCAAACCACAAAACACGTTTCCACTGCGCAGCAGTTTATTTCAGATGAGCTCAAGCCCAGAGAAGTCAGCAGTGTTTCAGGACGTTGTTGACAAATGACTTCCACTGTGCATAATACACTCTTTTTTTATCCAATTTTCTCCCCAATTCAGTCCAGTCCAATTCTACTCAATAGCTAGGTCACCAAAGATCACAAAATAACACGATAGGAGAGTGAAGGCTAGCACACGTACCCTCCGAAGCCAGCCACCGTATCTTTTTGAACTGCCACTAGTGTTGCTTTGGGAGGGCAGAATTTAACTAGCTTAACTAAAATGTTTGTAAGCCATTTTTCCTTTTATTACTAAAGCAAATAACCTTAAAAATATATCTTTTTTAGCTATAGCATCAACGTAAGTGTATTATGTGCCTGAAAAAGTGGAGAGCTTGCCTGTGTTTACACTGACCTCCCATTTGTCATTTTACAGGACTTTCCCCTAAACCATATTATTCTCCCCCATCGCTGTCTGCATGGCACAGAAAACATTATGAAACTGTGCCGGCAGGTCTCCATACTGTTAGAAAAATACATTTTGTGCTACCAGTAAATGACAAGAAGCATTTCAAACCAACAATCAACATTGGAATCACTTTTCAAAGATGGAGAGAGTTATTACATGTGAAGGGGCTGAAGCTGGACGCCGAATAAGCAACAGGTATACAAATGCAATTTGTATGAAGAGCTAAACTGTCTGAATGGCTGACTTTACTTAACAGTTCAAGTAGATAAATCTTCATCACTCTGAGAGCTGGAAAAATAAAGTAATGCTTTGGACGAAGTACCTTATTGGAGTGCGCAATGTTTGTCAACTTTAAACTCCTGTACAGGTATTGAACTAGACAAGACTGAAGTTTGCCTCTTAATCAAGTTTTCCGTTCCACCTTAAATGCTGCTGCAGAGACCATATTTTGCCTCGAATTGATGGTTTGCAGTAAAACATAACAAAGAAAAACCGGACAGTAAAGACCCTCTTGACTATTCTCATCTCAGTAAATCAATATGAACTGAATGGCGAGTGTTTATAGGCATGTAACTTCATCATCAAGCAGCTGAATTCGCAAACAACACCAAGCGTGTTTACACAGTCACACCCGCAGACAAAGGAGACGCAGCCAACCAAGACGTATTCAGAGAGAATAGCATGATTAGACAGTCTTTCTGAATGAGTGAAATGTAATGATATGTCATCATAATTCGCAGAGTACAATAAATCAATGCGTAGCTGGGGAAGAGCAGTATTGTAGTCCTCATTAGATGCTTATATCTGTAAGCTTGGCACTTGAAAGCAAAGACAACCATCCTGAGATCTTCTAAGCCACTTCTCCTTCTGGGTGGCCAGGGGTGCAAACCTGACCCAGCATAGGTTAGTCCCGTCAATCCTGAACTTGTTGCAGGTTAATCTGGTTAACGCTGAATCTACCTTGGCATGCTTTCAAACTCTACCTAGCGGTCAAGTATCACTTCTTATCATAAATCATTTAGCCCCAAGCTGTTACGGTATTTAGTATTTAAGCATTTAAGTATTTCATTGTATCTCATACATTTGCCAGTGAGGTTGACCAATAAAGCTGAACCTGAATGCTAGTGCTGCGGTACTCTTGTCCAGTCTCAGACTCAAGACGTCGTTTCCATTGTCCCAAACTTGATCTCACCAAATTTAGTTTCTCAACTGAAAGCAAATATCATTCAAAAAACTCTCAATTATGTATTTATTTATTTATTTATTTGTGTCTTTTCTTATCTTTTTGGTTGTATTCAACATGTACTGACTTGCGCTGGAGCCACTCGAATCCAGATCACTGTGTCTGTTTGTCTCTGGTTTATCTAATTGGCATTGGCACTGGTTGGATTCCTTCAGAGCCGGCACTGAACGCCAAGACACTCAGGGTGTTGATGCACAACAGTCTTCTGAGAAAGTGAGAAAACGTCTCACATCTGAATAAATTTAGAAATGGACTGTTGGGGCCAAATTCTAAACTTTCAATCTGTACCACATTCGTGATTGTGTGTGTAGAAGAAGATATGTTATGCATTTTAATGAAATAAACGGAAGTTATTTTTGTATGTGCAGATTTGTTTCGCAAAGATGATCTTTTACATTTTCGTCAATGTGTGGCACTGAAACAAACTGAAAAAGTTCGAAGTTCAGACTTTTTGACAATCACAATGCAACTTTATTGCAAAATATTAATGTCCAAAACTTTATCCTCTAACTTTTCTGCATTTTTTTTCTGCATTTATTTGAATGCAGCAGCTGTCTTTTCCATTTTGTGACGTTCATGGTGAATGAATCAATAGAAAAGCTCTATAAATTATATATTTTGAAATTTTAAAAAAAAATCTTAAAAGTAAGAAAAACTTTTTGCCGTTTTGTTTTGTAAAGTTGTTTTGTACAGAGCCCTGCTGGTGACATCCCATAGAAACAAAAATAACGCGTTGCCACATCCTTAGTAAGGTATCAGTAACAGATAATTAAGTTTTGGCCAAGCCATATTAATGCGTGGGAACGAGATAATTTACTTTTGGCCATGCCACATTAATGCGTGGGAACAAGATAAGTAAGTTTTGGCCATGCCATATTAATGCATGGGAACGAGATAAGTTTTGGCCATGCCACATTAACGCATGGGAACAAGATAAATAAGTTTTGGCCATACCATATTAATGAGTGAGAGCGAACTAATTAAGTTTTGGCCATGCCATATTAATGTGTGGGAACGAGATAATTACGTTTTGGCCACACCATATTAATGCGTGGGAATGAGATAATTAAGTTTTGGCCATGCCATATTAAGACGTGGGAACGAGATATATAAGTTTTGGCCATACCATATTAATGAGTGAGAGCGAACTAATTAAGTTTTGGCCACACCATATTAATGTTTGGGAATGAGATAATTAAGTTTTGGCCACACTATATTAATGTGTGGGAATGAGATAATTAAGTTTTGTCCATGCCATATTAATGCGTGGGAACGAGATAATTAAGTTTTGGCCACACCATTTTAATTTGTGGGAATGAGATCCATGACTTAGTAAGGCTTGGAAACAAGTTAATTAAGTCGGGGCCATGACTTTATTGATGACTTAAGAATGAGATCATGCCTTATTAAGCAGTGGTCAAAGCTTAATTAACTTGTTCCAATGCCTTACTAAGACGTGGCCACACATTATTTTCATTTATATGGAATCTCACTAGCAGGGCTCTGTAGCTTTGCGCCATGCCTGTTGTAAGCGTTATATAAATAAACCTTGACTTGTCGTGTTTTGTTACCATTTTTTTCGGACAGCAATGTAATTCATTACATGACTATGTAATTATTACGCAACCGTGTCATTTCATTTAAACAGTGCAGCAAAACATAGCAATAACTGTAGAATTCCCAGCTTTAATTGTGCTATTCCAAATGAGTCTATGTGTATTGCTCACTTTTAAACCACTCCACCAAATGAACATGTGATGTCATGAATCAAGGACTCGAGGACTTGTTTTTGGGTCTCGACTCTAGGACTTGGCGAAGTCTCACTCCCACTGGACTTGGACTTGTCAAAGAGGGGCTTGACTACAGCCCTAAACAACACTGTCTGTAAGTTTCAACACTTCCATAGAGAAAAGCTGTATCACATGCTGCTACATTTAATAATGAATTATGAAACTATAACTTTGGATTTGTTTTTTATTTTCACTGTATGAATGAAACAATGAAAAGAAATGCTGAAAGGACTTTATGTGGTTTTGTTAGTTTGCAGTAAAAGCGCTGCTGTTAGACTTTATTAATGCTTACCTAAAAGCTCAGATGTTCAAAATGTACTACTTCAAGTCATTATTTAGTATTGCATGTACACCCAAAAGTATCCAGACACCTTTTCTAATTAGTGAGTTCAGCTACTTTACCCAAATACTGAGACATGCGATCAAGATGTGCAGCACCTATATTCTTCATATTAAAGGATTGCTAATGGAATTGGAGGGTCTGGAGCAGCTGCCCAAGAGCCTAAGGTTACCATGCCCATGCCTGTTGGCTAGAGGGGTATAAAGCTCCCCAGTATTGGGCTGTGAGTGATGGAACTCCACCCAGTACCTCTGTAATGAGCTGAAGTGGAGGCAGAGTGCTCCAGATCTAATGATCCAACGTCAGAACCTGACCTCACTAATGCTCTTGAATGCTGAATGCAATCATATCCTCACAGCAATGTTCCAACATCTGGTGTAAAGCTTTTCCTAAACTTGAGCGAGCTACTGCAACAAAAGATGGACCAACTACATATTAATACCCTTGATTTTAGAAGAAAGTCTGGTGAGTGGGTGTCCTCAAACCTCTGGACATCAAGTCCCCCTGATAAAGGTCATAACAGACAGTATGTTTATCAAAATTCAGCCTCGCCCTGCCAATGAAACGCAAATGACACAAATCACAAACAGGACATTAACTCATGGTGTTTCAGATTAGAGATTATGTAATCAGAGACAGCGGAGCATTTGATAGCCAGGCTCTCGCTCGTGCTGGCCAAACAATGGACAATAATGGACAGAGCGAGACCTAGGGTTGCAAAATTCCAGGAATTTGCAATGTCGGGAAATTTACCATGGGAATTAATGGAAATTAACGGGTAATTATGGGAATTAATGGGGAATTAATGGGAATAAAATGGAAATATTCAAAGCTAAAGGTGAGAAACTTACATATAGTTGGTAAAAAATATACTGAAGCATAATCCTGGCTTAAATAATTAGATATGATACCAAAACAGTTGAATAGCAAAGCTGCTTCTCAATCCCAAGCACATGGCACATTACACACTGAAGGGCCACTGAGACCACACCCCTGCATGCCCTGTTCATTCCTCCATCACATGTACAGCATATGTCCAGATGCTTTCTAGAAACCTGACCAGTTGCTTGCTATCTTCTAAATCAGAAAAGCTTAATGAGCAATTTCCTTTTAGAGACTAGTTTACCAAAGCCAGCAGGCTAGCTACCTATATTTTTTGCCTCAACCGGTTTCTGTAACCAAGAATTAATACTTATTGATTATTATTACATTTTGAAGACCATTAGCTTTAGTGTTTTTACACTTTGTCATTTTATTCAACAGAAGAATGCCACATGCATCATCTGATGTGTGTGGACATTTCACACCAGCTAATGTGGATGGAAAGTCTTTGTTTTTATCTGCTGCCCTTCATGTCTGCTGCTGACAAAAAAAAACGGTACATTGATGATAGTGTATGATATAGTTCCTTTAAATTATCCAATATTTTCTATTAGTTCCAAGAAATTCACAAAATTTTCATGGAAAGTTTACATTTTGGAATATTTCCAAAGTTCCCATGCAAAGTTACCGGAAAATAAATTTTATCGGAAATTTATTTTTATTTTATTTTATAAAATTTATCGGAAATTTTCCACCCCTTTGCAACCCTAGCGAGACCTATAGCTAAGGACTGCTTTCAGACGTACAATCCTGTCTGTTGCGTCTTTTGAATGGGAAAGGGTTCGGAACGGAATGCTTTAAGTGTTGTAATCTCAGAGGGGAGGTGTAATGTTACATCACCAGTGTGGATTTTAGGTCATGGTGAGTGAGGAAATGATCTGTTAGCAAATCTGGTGGATTCGCACAAATCGGCCAACCCAAAAAACAGAATGTTAAATAAGGAATAAATTATATATAGGCCTCCAACAAACAAAGACAATGTTCTTTCGAGCTACTGGGTGGGGTTTGAAGAGAAAATGCACTGAAATGTAGTGAGAAACAAGCTTTTGCTGTTTACAGAATGTGGCCAGCGCATGACTTTTGCAGCACTGATGTCTCTTTTCAGATTCCAGCTCTGAAGATCAAAACAGACACATCTAAAACATTAAAAGGCCAGCAGTTCAGAAGTGCTTGGCAACCGGGCTGTAGTGAAGCTGAAGATCAATATGTTATTGACTTCTAAGAATCGAGCATGCGCTCATAACAAAATGGTTCTTCAAGGGTTCTTAAGTAAAAACAATCACTATATACAAACTCTTTAGAAAGACACTTCTTCAGCAGTTCTTAGGAAAGACAAAGGTTTTCTAGAAACTCTTAAAAAGACGGATCTTCAAGGCTTCTTTAGTAAAAATGATTATCTATAAACTCTTTAAAAAGATGGCTCTTCAAGGGGTTCTTAAAGGGTTGTTCTGTAAGGATTCTTTTGTAAAGGCAATGGTTAGATACGAACTCTTTAAAAAGTTGGTTCTTCAAGGGTTCTCAGGAAAGACACTGGTGACATTTAATCTCTTTAAAAAGATGGTTCTTCAAGGGTTCTTTAGTAAAAACAATGGTTGTATACAGAACCATGAACAATCTAAGAACATGTTTAATTGGTTCTTTGCATGGTGAAACGATTCTTCAGACTGATGGAGAACAGTATGACATTGAGCTTGTAACAACAGCAGAACCCTTTTTGGTGCTACATGGAACCCTTTTCCAAAAGGTTCAACAAGGAACCATATACAACACAACACACTCTCCATCAATCTGAAGCACTATTCCATCATGCAAGGAATCTTTTAAGCCTGCAAATGTGTCTTTGAGTCTTCATGGTTCTATGTAGAACCACTCTCTATACTAAAGAATCATCTTTCTGTTATAATGCCATTATAACAGTTATAATCTGTTATAATGGCATGGCTCTAGATATAAAACTGCTGAATGCAACAACTGAAAGATATCGACAGGTGTTTTTTCCATTGGATTTGTGAAAGGTGTTCTATATAAAAATGTATTATTGCTATTATTAATATTAATATTACTAGAGCCATTCTTTGGGTAGACAGCCAGGGGTAGTAATGCACGTATATCACCATATAGGAGTATAGAAAAAGGTTCTGCTCATTATTTCTCTCCTTCAGGTGACATTCATTTGGCTGATTGTTCCGGCCATCTGGAGAGCACTGCGCGTAAAAGCGCTTTGGATGATGCGCACAGAACCCTGCGTGCCAGCGCTACTGCGCTTCTGTCTTAAGTATAGAGTTATTCATTAATTGCATTGATTATTAATGTAAACTATGGCTGTATCCTCTGTTTCCAGTGTATCCAAGCGTCTTGGTGACTTGAAACACACGAGGGCACCACAGCACTGGATAAACTTTTGTTTGCGTTTATTTTTGCACTACTTTTATTCACAAACGCTTTTTCCCATTTACCCAATCTTGTTACGTTTACACGTTACGTTTCACTATCAGCCAGTTCACACCAAGACCCCTTCGGGCGCGAGCTGGGCCCGCTTTGCGCGAGCGCACTACACCCGTTTCGCGTTTCGACTTGCAGTGCATGGAAACGTATAGAAGAGGGAACGACCGCAGGCAGAATGTGAGACAAATGTAAGCAGAAGGTGAATAAAAGCAGCTACGAAGTGAATAAAGCATGCACGAGATAAATAAAAGCATGCACGAGGTAATTAAAAGCGTGCACGAGGTAATTAAAAGCATGCACGAAGTGAATAGTGAATAAAAGTACGCAGAAGGTGAATAAAAACATGCCTGGAGTGAAAAAAGCATGCAGAAGATAAACAAAAGCATGCACGAGGTAATTAAAGCATGCACGAGATAATTAAAAGCGTGTACGAGGTAATTAAACCATGCACGAAATAAATAAAGCATGCACATAGTGAATAAAAGTACGCAGAAGGGGAATAAAAACATGCATGAATTGAAAAAAGCATGCAGGAGATGAATAAAAGCACGCACGAGGTAATTAAAGCATGCACGAGATAAATAAAAGCATGCACGAGGCAAGTTAAATAAAGCATACTCGAAGTGAATAGAGAGTAAAAGTACGCAGAAGGTAAATAAAAGCATGCACGAGATCAATAAAAGCATGCACGAGATCAATAAAAGCATGCACGAGATCAATGAAAGCATGCACGAAGCGAATATAAGCATAAGGAATTGAAAACGCGCGAGACGAGTTTAAGGTGCGTTCCTACCTGATCTGGCTGTAGGTCTGCAGCGTCCGTCCCCTCGAACGAGACGAGGCGCCGCACGCGCACAGGAGCCACACGACTAACAGGGCGAGCACGTCCGCGTGCATGGTGCTCCCCCTCATACACACGCACGCTCACACACTCCAAAAGCGCGCGAAAGCGGCTGGAGTCCTCCAAAGTCGCGCGCCGCCTCCGCACACCCTTCAGGTGCCCCCTGCCATGGCTCCCGCGAGCCGTCAGGGAGTCGTGCGGGCGCGAGCACAAACGCACGGAGAGTCCCGTTCAGCGGTGGTTCACGCGCGCGTCCGTGAGCGGGGAGCGACTGAGACTGAACCTATACAACATTGGCATCAGATGGCAGCCCCCTGGAGCCCTGCTGCGCATGCGCGGAGCACGGGGAAGGAGTGGAATGTAGTTCTGTAGCTAAACTGTGATAAACCAGCGCTGCTTTATGTCTGACTGCCCGCCAGTGCGGCGTTATGCAACACGCATTATGCATTCTGTAGAGTGCATTACATGGGTTAACAGTGGATAAGCGGATAGCGCATCGCACAAGTTAAATAGCGGAGAGTGCTTCACATGTTAATGAATCAGCACGTAGTTTATCCACATAGGTTTAACAGTGGATAATGCATCATACAAGCCAATGAGCAAGAGAATAGTTCTTCACAGAGGTTAAACAGTGCATAGCGCAATGTATATTTTCATTAATGAGTGAATAGTTCATCACATCGACTAAACAGTGGATAAGTGCATTATACAACCCCAATTCCACTGAAGTTGGGACGTTGTGTAAAACATAAATAAAAACAGAATACGATGATTTGTAAATCCTTTTCAACCTATATTCAATTGAATACACTACAAAGACAAGATATTTAATGTTCAAATGGATAAACTTTATTGTTTTTTGCAAATATTCACTCATTTTGAATTTGATGCCTGCAACACGTTGAAAAAAGTTGGGACAGGGGCGTGTTTACCACTGTGTTACATCACCGTTCCTGAGCCCGAGTGGTAATATCTGTTACAGAATGATGTCGGTTTTTAATGCATTGACGCCTGAGGGATCGAAGGTCACGGGCATTCAATGTTGGTTTTCTGATTTGCAGACATTTCTCCGGATACTCTGAATCTTTTGATGATATTATGGACTGTAGATGATGAAATCCCTAAATTCCTTGCAATTGCACATTGAGAAACATTGTTCTTAAACTGTTGGACTATTTGCTCACGCAGTTGTTCACAAAGTGGTGAACCTCACCCCGTCCTTGCTTGTGAACGACTGAGCCTTTCAGGGATGCTCCCTTTATATCCAATCATGACGCTCACCTGTTTCCAATTAACCTGTTCACCTGGAAAATCATTACTCAAAAACTGTAACGTTTCTTTTGGGGTCCCACAAGGTTCAGTTTTAGTGCATTTGCTTTTCTTTTTATATGTCATCGGGAAACATGATATCAGTTTGCATGGCTATGTAGGCAGATCAAACTGTGGATAGTGCATCATATATGCTGAGTGAATAGTTCATTACACAGGTTAAACAGTGGACAGTATGTCATCATGACCGCAACTAGCTACGAGGACAAGTCAAGTCAAGTCAAGAGGCTTTTATTGTCACTCCATCTATGTACAAGTACGCAGTGGACTGAAACTACTTTCTTCCAGGAACATCACGGTGCAACAAGGAACAAAAAGTGTGAACGTGCAGACATCGCATGCAAACAAAAAATTAAACTAGAAACAATAAATATGATAAATTAAACAGAGATTAGACACAGTAACCTGACAGGACAGTGCAGCACCGACACAGCTCTCATTCTGGACATGTGGTAGTGGAATAAGGTGCAGAGATATTAATGTGCTGTGGTCTGTGAGTCACGCAGTCAGATGACAGACATAAACACAGCAGTTACTGAGGTAGAAAAAACCTGAGTAACACAGTGTAGCGGCAATATTCCAGATAGTGCAAGCAGAGCATCAAACAGCTGTTGCAGAGTCTGGCAGTGGTGGCATGGATGCTCCGGTACCTTCTGCCAGACGGCAGCAGTGAAAAAAGTCTGTGTGAGGGATGGATGGGGTCGTCCACAATGCTAGTGGCTTTCTGCATACAACGTGTGGTGTAGATGTCCATGATGGAGCGGAGAGAGACCCCAATGATCTTCTCAGCTGTCCTCACTATACGCTGCAGGGTCTTGCGGTCAGAGACGCTGCAATTCCCAAACCAAGCGATGATGCAGCTGCTCAGGATGCTCTCCCCAGTCCCCCTGTAGAACATGGTGAGGATGGGAGAGGAGAGATAAACCTTCTTCAGTCTCCGCAGGAAGTAGAGGCGCTGCTGGGCTCTCTTGGCTATGGAGTTGGTGTTGAGGGGCCAGGTGAGGTTCTCTGTGATGTGGACACAGAGGAACTTGGTGCTCCTGACGATTTCCACAGCAGAGCCAGGGTTGTTCAGTGGGGGGTGGTCACCTCGCGCTCTTCGGAAATCAACAACCATCTCCTTAGTTGTATCTACATTCAGAGACAGGTTGTTGGCTCTGCAGCAGTCCGTTAGCCGCTACACCTCCTCTCTCTACGCTGACTCGTCGTTCTTGCTGATCAGACCCACCACAGTCGTGTCATCAGCAAATTTGATGATTTGATTTGAGCTGTACGTTGCAGTATTTTGCAGACAAAGAAGTCAAAGAAGTTTCAGAAGGGATTTTTTTCACTGTCCTCCATTTGTGAGACTAAACGTAGAAATACCACTATTATTATAATACATGTCTGCACAGAATACACGACAATATGATAATATGCAAACTCGATATTATTCTTTCTTTTTGATTTATTTGGAGCACCCACAATGTTGCTAGCTAAACCAGCATGCTTTAGTCTTCAGTCCACATAGTCGTGGGCTGGAGGTCGCAGTTGCAATTGTGGGCTGCAGGTTAGGGAACCAGCATTGTGACTGGAAGGCCACTGGTTTGATCCCCTGTGCCTACAGTCCGCGACTGAAGTGCCCTTGAGCAAGGCACCTAACCCCAGACTGCACCCCAGACGCCATGGAGAACGCTGCCTACTGCTCCAGGCAAGTGTGCTCGCTGCCCCCTAGTGTGTGTTCACTAATGTATATGTGCTGTTTTACTGCACAGCTGGGATAAATGCGGAAGTCTAATTCCTCTGTGTGCAAACACTGTTGGTCAATGGTTATGAATTCTAATTTTCATTCAAGTCTAGTTCCAGTAGCTGCTGAGTTTAGGCTGCAGACTCCATAGTAGGCAAAATTATGATGAGAGATGTAAATAAAATAAAATTAATGTGAAATTATCACTTGATTTAGTGTAGCTTTCAATGTGTATTTTCAGCTAAAGCTAAACATATAAATAAATAGTTGAATTATTAGTAAAATAAACTTTAATGGGGTCAAATCAGTTTGTGGAGGAGTAATAGCAGCTCATGGAAGAACGCAGGGATGGGGAAGGAACAAATGAAAGGAAACGGTGCATAACAGTTATGGATGGGTGAAAAGGAGCAGTGATGAAAAAAAAAACAGAAACTAAAGGAGAAACTTACAGTTGGTGTGCTACGCATATTTAGCAGTTATTTACTCACTGTAAAATGTAGGTCACATTTCTGCAAAATGGACCTAATTAAAATTCTGATCCTGGTTACAGCCCTGTGCATTGCATATGTTAATGAATCAGTGAATAGTTCTTTGCACAGGTTTAACAGTGCATAGTGCATTATATATTTTCATGAGTGAGTGAATAGTTCATCACATAGATTAAACAGTGGATATTGCATCATATATGCTAAGTGACTAGTTAATCACACAGGTTAGATGGTAGCCTTTGTTTTACCTTTTTATATGTCATTAGGAAACATGATATCAATTTGCATACCTATGTTGACATGCATGGATAATGCATCGTATATGATAATGATAAGTGACAATTTAATGAATAATTAATGAGTGGAGAGTTCTTGGTTTGCTCTGGGAAGTCATTCATCAATAAACATTTCTTCTGGTGTCCCACAAGGTTCAGTGTTAGGGCCTTTGTTTTGCTCTTTATCTGATGTTTCTCTTTATATGATGTCAATTTTCATGATTGCAGACTAAACAGTGGATAGTGCAGCATATTCCAATGAATACATGAAAAGACAATCATTCAAGTGTTGGACAGGGGTTGCGTGAAAAGTACATAATATTTGTCTATTTGGACAGTACATAGCATCAGCATCACATAGGTTAAATTATGAATAGGTAAAAAGCTCATCACATAGGTCAGACAGTGGATATGTAAATATTAGCTGATTTTCCTGTGTAATAATCCTATAAAAAGATCTTACCTGTCATACCTCTCCATTGTATTGAATGAACTCAAAGATAATAGAATGTTATCCAGTTTTACCCCTAAGATTTGTGCTAATTTGTCCTATGGTGAGATTGCAAATCAAACCAAACATGGGCTCTAAGTGAGTGCCTTTGTGTTTTTTACATTAAAGTGGCAGCTTGATTTGGTGGTGCTACAGAGCGTCTGGAAGATGTAAAAAGAAGAATCCTAGTCGAAATGTCCAACCATAGTACATATTCATAGCTCCACATAAATGTTCAGGTAAGATATTTTGATAGCTTAAATCTCTTTATCAAAAATACTACAAGGATCAAAACTATGAAACTGAAGCTTCTCTTTAGCCAGCTTCTTGTTTGAATTTTCACATCCCACCTTAAATGGTGCAGCAATTACTTTCTGGCACTGACATTCAGCTTCTTATTCACCACCTTCTTGTTCGAAGTCTCCCATCTCACCTTTAGTGATGTAGCAGTTACTTTCCGGCACTGACATTCAGCTTCTTATTCACCAGCTCCTTGTTCAAAGGTTCCCGTTCAACCTTGAATGGTGCAGCAGTTATTATACCGCCAGAAGATGCTAGAATGTAACTGCAGGAGGTGGAACAGGAAAATTCGAACAAGTAACCAGCAAATGTCTTTTTTAAACACAAAGTTACTACACAAAACCAATGATGTGCACATGCGTAATAGGTTAAATTGTTAGAACTCCGGTGCTGGTTAATGATTTTGGGTTGTGAGAAGTTTAAGAACGCACAATTTGACAAGAGGGGGATCTTATTTATGATTTATCATCAGAAAAAGCAAGCCTCGCCGTAAAAGAAGCAGAAACACGTAGAAGCAAAATCGAGACAACAGCAATGGTAGAAAACATAAAGGCCGCCATAGGCAAGGTTGTTGGGGTGGGGCTTCAGTTGGTTGCAATCTGTAACCCCACCACTAGAGGTTACACACTGGAAGGGTGTCTAAAGTTTTGCGTATTTCTATTTTTGAGTCAATCAAATATACCTTGCCTGTGCATTATTTATAGAAAACTGTTGCTTTTTTAAAGTTTGCTCTTACTTCAAAATATGTCATCTGATCATATATAAACCTCAACATCTATAGAATCTAGGCTACACAGATAACCTAAATAGCCTAGTAAGGATCACAGGGTAAGGAGATGGAGTATAGCTGCTGTTTGAAATAGAGGATAAGTAAGCTATAAGTCCTTGATAAGTCTGTAGAATTAGGTTGCTGAAAAATAATGTGACATTGTTATGGAGGCAGCAGGGATGGGGGAGGGCCGCTGTTTCATAATAGACAAGCTTACACAGGACAAGGCAACAAGCCTTCTCATCACGTCCTCAGGCCTTCATCTGTTCCTGGATAAACTGAGCCATTAATGGTGTTTGAGTCATTCAGAGATCCTAAACTCCTCACCCATGACCCCACCCATTATGGAGTCCAGCTGTGCTCTGTTATCAGTATGTAGCACCAGTTTACATAAGCACAATGTAAAAGTCATTGTGAAGTGTCCTGAAGAGAATGTTCTAGAAAGCTGTATAACCTAGTAACATCAATATGTATGTAGGACATGTATACGTTTATGTGGGTCAACCCACCAACTGACCTGGGCCCTGTCTGGCCAGTAGAAAAATTTCACGAAAAAATAAGAATAAAATGTCTATTTAACTCATACAACTACACAAAGTTTAAAAATTAGCTCACAAAACTTATTTAGTTATAAATTTTTAAAGTTTGTCTTGATTGATTCTGTCTTAAATATGAATTTTAACTGCTAAATTTAACTACTAAGAATAATATTCTTCAAAGGTCAGGACCCCCACAGGACCACCACAGAGCAGGGACTATTTGGGTGATGGATCATTCTCAGAAGTGCAGTGACACTGACGTGATGGTGGGTTAGTGTGTGTTGCGCTGGTCTGAGTGGATCAGATACAGCAGTGCTGCTGGAGTTTTTAAACACTGTGTCCACTCACTGTCCACTCTATTAGACACTCCTACCTTGTTGGTTCACCTTGTAGTCCACTTTGTAAAGTCAGAGACAGTAGGTCATCTGTTGCTGCACGGTTTGTGTTGGTCATCCTCTAGTCCTTCATCAGTGGTCACAGGACGCTGTTGGCTGGATGTTTTTGGTTGATGGACTATTCTCAGTCCAGCAGTGACACTGAGGTGTTTTAAAAACTCCAGCAGCGCTGCTGTGTCTGATCCACTCAGACCAGTGCAACACACACTAACACACCACCACCACGTTGGTGTCACTGCTGTGCTGAGAATCATTACACAGCGATATAGCAGGCCTTTGGGGCCCAGAGCGGAAACGACAGTGACACTATTCTCCTGACTGTAAGCCGGTGTACCTCAAAGTGATTTTGCAGCTGTTATGTTGAGGCCAAATTGTTACATAATGTTGCTTTAAGTTCATCAGACTTTCATTTTGAACGGTTTGCTCCAGAAAGTCTGTGTCCTTCTTGAGAGCTAATGTGTCCTTGTGTGTCTTGTTGTTTGGGGGTTTTATCACGCACAGGATCTCTTGCAGATACACAACAAGTATCCTGTCTTCCTGGCTGTCAAAATAAATTTCCCATGAGGATGCATAAAAGTGTCACCTGACATTTCCAAACCGGGTCCCATCAAACCGAGAGGCAGTGAATATCTGGGATACACTGCCTCAAGCTGATTTCAGCTGAACTCCCTGTTTCTGCAGCTGGTGTCACTGACGTTTTCAAGGCCTATGAGATGCAAAAATGCTGTCTCCTGATAATCTAACAACTTTCAAGGACTTTCTAGTTAGGAAAGTCATTTGGAGTGCCTTTATAAGAGATTCTACCCATAACCGGTTCCCCCGGATGAAAGACACAGATCATCCTGCCAAACTGCTTTAAAGTCAGAGTGAAACATATTTCAGAATTTTAACTGACTTGGATTTTAGACTAAAATGTGTTTGCTTTGAGTGAGACGACATTAAATTATGATTATTTTACTAAAACAAATGATTGAATTGTCGATTTTCACTACCTAAACAGTCATAACACTACAAAAACCTTTTCAGTTAAGTCAAATTTTGCTCATTTTGATCAGTACTCAAAAACGCTGCCTAGTACATCACCAGCAAACACAGCTGGACACACATAAAATCAATATTCTTCACCAAAACACACTGTTTTAATGCTACACACTCATTTTCAGACTTTGGAACACCTTTACTTCAAAACAATGGGATTTAACTGCTCACCATGTGGCATACAGTCTCACTTCCTGCTCTAAAATGCAGGGATATGGCTAATTAAGGCTCAGCCTATGGACTAAAACTCTTGGCTGTGTTTGGAATAGCCTACTACATACAACTCGCCTACTAATTGTGTCCAAAAGATGTAAGCAGTATGTAGGATGTGACCAACATGAAGTTCTTCAATATAGCAAAGATGCCCACATGACTTACTGCTCTGGCAAACTGTCCCAGTATGCAGCAAGAGCTCATCCATAATCTACTACATCCCAAAATGCAATGTGGCCTTTTTGGAAAGACGTAACCACTCACATTACTGCCTGGATCTTTGTACTAGCCTTGCATTCAGCCTTCCTATACATTAAAAACAGCTAAATGAAAGAAAATTGATGAAATGTTGCTGCACCCAGTGCCGCACTGAAGCCACACCAGCTGTCTCTGGACCCAATTTCACCCCTTGCCCTTACTACTAGGGTTTTGCGTGTTCATGCCAAGGGGTAGGGTGTCCTGATTTTTTGTTGCGATAGAGAGATTTGGGCAAAGTGCTAGGGCTACATGGCCCTCTAAATGGTTTTTTAGACTAATGCTCTAGTGAGAGTGTTAAAAGAAAAAAGTAACATGGAGCAACCAAGCAAAATAACCAACAAATGTGAGTATTTCCTCTGTTAAAGAATTAATATAAGCATTGTATTATCTTAGTTTAATATCATTTCGGTGTATTATGGACCTTTTCTTAATAACAAGCATAAAAAATCACTAGTAGTCTGCTGATGTATCGGTAGCTAGATTTCCCGTTCCACCTTAAATGGTGCAGCAGTTGCCTTCTGCACTATTTAAGATAGAACGGAAAGTTTGATACTGGTGAAACTGGTAAATGGATGACTTCAGCTTCATATCACCAACGAATTAGGCCTCTTTAAAGGCATAGGATGCCCTAAGTGTAACTAAAGCCCAGCAGTGAGGAACTGAACTTTACCCTCCTCTGCTATCACTGCAGATTGGCAGGGTCGCCTACAGAGCAGCGCTAGTAGCCTGTTAATGAAGTAATATTCTTCTTTATTTCAGGGTTGTTTCATTTTGTAGGGGGTGACCTTAACCACTAGCCCTTGTAAGCCAGTTCCAAGGGGCAAGGTGACATTAGAAAATGAGGGGTAGGGGTAAAAATACAGCGTGGGATTGGAGGTGGGTTTGGCTGCTTAATTTAAAAGTGAACTTACTGAATCATGTGGATAAAACAGTAACTCAACTGAACAATCTCAGCATCTGCTCTTCAGGCTCCAGTGTGGAGCCACACTGCTTATAATTCAGTCTAGCTCCTATTACCAAATATGAGTGTAAGGAAAATAAGGAAAACAAATGAAGGAAAACGGGCCTGTTTTACACACATATCTACATATTTAAGGTCTGTAGAATTGAGGTGTAACTGCTGTCCCATGGACTGTTATTGGGGTGTCAGAGCACATTCTGCTGCATGGTGGGGATTGTAGTGAAGTGCACTGTGAAACAGGCAAATATTAACAGAAAATGAATATACCTTTACGGGCCTGATAGGATTGTGTGGCAGGCCTGATTTGGCCTGCATGCCTTGTGTTTGACACATAGGCACTAAATACCAATGTGATATCGTGTTTAGTGGTTGAGTCTCATTAATTTACTCTTTTCTACATTTTTTGAAACATGACTCTGAAAAAATGACTGGTACTTGAGGACCATTTTGATTGGAAGTGAAGGGAGTCCTCTGACTTTTGCACATTAACGAATATAATTAAAAGTCGTAAGAGTAAATGTAAGACATAATTTAGTCCAGTTTAAATCCCTGCATATGATATACCCTTTTAAAACTAAGCTTCACAAGGTTTTTCCAAATATTTCCCTTTTATGTAACAAATGTAATGCACTGTATGGTACACTGATACATTTGTTATGAGCAGGTAGCAAGCTAGACATTTTGGGGCAGTATATTTCATTGCCTATCAGAAGGGACTTTGGGCTGTGTTGAGAGCAACTAATGTCTTGGTAACCACAAAAAAAAAAAGAAATACTACAAATGTGGAAACAAGAGTCAAAGCCAATATATGGAATGTGGATAAAGGGAGTAATCAATGTATTGCATTTGGAAAAGCTGCGATTTTTAAACAATGAAAGGTTAGAGCAGTTTGATAAAATATGGGGTCCTCTGTTTGGCTATTTCGAAAAAAGGACCAAGACTAACCTTGTTCAACTTGTGAGATACCTGTTGTTGTATGTGTATGTGGTGTATGTGTATGTTTAAAAGCTGACACCCTGGATTGTAAGTACATCATTTATTTTACTTTCTATTTTAATTTGTTTATATTTTTCCTCCTGTACGATCGAACCCTCTTGCACTTTGGATGCTGTTTGTTACTGATTTGAAAATGAAAATAAACGCTTAAAACAAAAGAAGTCGTAAGGGATCTGTGCTTAATGCAGTATAAAGAAACAAATCTTATGTGTGCCGACATGACCAAATGCACATTTTTAAAATACATTTTCTGCATATTGCTAGTCTACAAGTTCATGATGAATGCACATTAAAATGCCTTAGGGGAGCATATCCCCAGACCCCATTATTAAAGGATTAGCCCCCCATCTATAAACCTCTAGTGACAGCCCTGTACTTAACACAGTTGTGTGGAACCATTTGACTTAACATCTTTCAGTAAATTTAACATTTTCTAAGTGAGCTTAGGTGCTTTATCAAATATATGAGCAAGTAAAGCTCTGTTATTACTGTGGAAAGTTTTGAGGTGATACCCTGATAATCTCTCCTGTTTTTTTTTCCCTTGCTCCATTTCTGTGTGCCCCTGAGGAAGGAGTAATGAGAAAACGTTTAATTCCCCATAGCATATTGATCCCCGCCCTTCGTTTTTACACACTTCTCCTTTAATCTGCTTGTGCATGTGTGCATAGAGAGAGAGAGAGAGGGCTTAAGGGCGTGTGTGTATGTTCTGGCTTTAACATGTTGCCAGATCCTCTATAACTCCCATCATCCATCCTACATCATAGCGTGTTGGAGTGCGTCCCGTTTTGGAGCTTCGCCTACAAGTACAGAATTATGTCATATACATTGTCAGGAGAATGAAAGGATACAGTGAATGCACTGATACGGTACAATACAGATGCTTCAATACAAAGTCAAGCTCGAATCCGCTGTTGTAAGAAGTCGGCATAGTGCCAATGCTGCTTAAGCCATGACTTATTTTTCACTTTGCACTTTTAGTTTCTAAACCATTTGCAAGGTCTTGTCCATTAAATACACTATATCGCCAAAAGTATGTGGCCACTCCTTTCATTATTGAGTTCAGGTGTTTCACATACTCATTGCTAACACATGGATAAAACTGAGTATATAGTCATGCAATATGTGTAGACTAACAAAGGCTCAGTGACTTTAAACATGGCACTGTCATAGGATGCCACATTTGTCACAAGTCAGCTTGTGAAATTTCCTGCTAGATCTGCCCCAGGCAACTGTAAGTAATATTCTTGTGGAATGGAAGAGTCTAGGAGCCACAACACCTTAGCGATGAAGCAGTAGACCACAGAAACTAATACATTGGGCTGCCGAGTGCTGGATGACTTAAAAATGAAAAATGAAAAACACCACTGAAGGGAAATAAGAGGATCCAAGACTCAAACAAACAAAAAAAACCCCTAAGAGCAAGACAAAGAAATGACTGAGAAAAACCAAGACTTATACGGAAATACTAAGTACATGAGGAAACAACAATGAGCGGAACCAATACCAATAAGAAAAAACATCCTAACTGCATGAGGAAGAAACGCTGGGAGCAACCAAGACTCGAAAGGAAAAACTTACAGTACATGAGGAAGAAACTCTGTCCCATTTTTCCCCAAAAAATCTACATCTGGTTTATTTCGCTGATGTGGCATGATGGCAAAAGTTGGGAAACTTAAGCTGTTGATGGAATGTTCCGCTGACCGGTGTGGTGTGCTGCCATCGTCACTAGCGGTGGCCCATTTTTCCGTTGTTGCTCAATGAGAAATGTAGAACATTCTGGTTGCAATCGGTTTGCACAGTGTCTACCAACGCTATGCAAAAGCTGTGTAAGGCCTTTGGAAGCCACTTGGGCAACACAGTCAGCATGGCACTCTGTAAATAGACTCTGTCCCTCTGCTGTTGCCACGCGGCCTGAACCAGGACTGCATTACAGCCAAATTTAGACAGAAATCATGGATTAACACATAAAACCATGGAGCTGTGTGGCCTTCTGCTCCAAACCTGCAGGCACTGGACTGACCGCAAACAGGCACATCACTCTGACCTGATGAAGTATGCCTGTCACAGTTCCCTTCAGCTGAACCATGAAAGCTAAACTTGATAAAGCAATGAGCCACAAGAAGCTATGTGTTAGTTCAGCAAAGCCATTTGTTTCAGTCTTCAGCTTCGTACAGGACCTATGGTGTCAAATTTTGGTCTTCATAAAATGTCATGTTTTCAATGGGGAGATTTGGTAGGCAGACATTCTCTGATTGTACAACCATAAAGGCAGCATATATTGCTCTAAAATATGTATATATCTTTCAGGGTTAATGGTGCCTTCACAGATGTGCCAGTTACCAAAGGGAGGGACACTAATACACCTCTATATCATGATAGACACTGGATTTTTAACTTTTTTACATTGGTAACAATCTGCATAGCATTCTTTACCCTAGAGTACACAACATTCAATATCTCCATAAATTATCTGAAAGGTTGACTTATCACACCACAATACAGCTTTCAACTGTACATTTCAGAGGAGCTCGTGCTCAGACAACTTGGCAGTGGTTCTGAATGTTGGTGACATGTGGCTTCTGCTGTGCATGGAGCAGCCTTATATGTATGGATGCAGTGATGGATGGTGACCCATCCTTGCACATAAAGAACTAGGCCTTTTCTGGCTGCTCTTTTTATGTATCACTGTTACCAGAACAAAACCTTGTATCTCCAATCTACTTTTAATGTAAGTCAATGGAACCAGACATCTCTTCAAGTAATTCTGGGTCATTTCTTTTGCTTTATCACTAGTAAATTAACAATATCAAATACAGAAACATTCTTTTTTATGAGTGAAACAGGCAAAACAATGACATTTCCCTAAATTTGTATTTGTCCCAAATAGACAGCAAAATGTAAAAAAAAAAGTATATTTCATGGACCCCAAGTCCCCCCCCCCTATTGAAATTTTGATTTTGAGACATTCAGGGGGTCCAAGAGGTTAATAAGGGGGTCCCAGACCTCTCCAGGACCCTTTGTATTTCACACCTTCTATACCATTTCTGAATGAAACTTTGATGGTAGGTGCAGGTTGTGGAAAGGGCAGAGGTGAAACGTGATATTCTAGTTCTTTATTTTGGATCCTCATCCCCCTCACACCTCTGGGTCAATTGAGTCCAACACCCACTCCCTAGCTAGACCTCTGACTTTCACACAGTGCTACTAAACTGCCTTGACATCTGGAGTTCCCAATCCCTGGCCTGGTGACTTGATTAAACCTGATTCAGCTCATCAACTAATTAACAAGCTCATTTTGGGCTGAGTCAGATGTGGAGAGCAGGAAATACCAAGTATGCAGAGCATAGGGGACATTGGGAACCCCTGCTTTGTGTCAGTTCTGCCAGTTCTGTAACATGAGCCAACAAAGTGATGGAATAGAAGGAAGGTCATCCTACTCCTCATGAAAGTGTGAGACCGATTATGGTCTTTGAGACTCCCAGCCATGGGTGGGTGTGGCATTGCCAGGGATCAGGCTCACATTTTCCCTGCAAGACCTTAGATGGATATGGCACTTTGGAACCATGTTCTTGGTTATACCACCCAGTCAGCCTTGGCTACATGGCCAAAAATGAAGACATATTCCGAGGTGTTGCAAAAGTCTTTTCATGCGTTCAGCTCTTTTCAATGACAAAAAGAAAAATGACAAAAAAACAACTCTTAAAAGAACCATCTATGCAGAAAGAAATATGATTTTTTTTTCAGATTTGTCATTTGACAGCACATTGTGTTGGTAGACTGCATAGCCTTGTTAATGGCTTTAGGCTATAGGAGCTTCAGTACACTAACAGCCAACCAAAGTACACTAATGGCCACCCAGTAGAACACTAATGGCCCATCTAGGCCACCTGTCCCCTATCAGCTCCTGCTATAAACTACTAAAAACTGACAGAACTACTTATGCTGTCATTGCCAAAAGCAGTTCCAAGCTCATCCAGTGTGTATCTCTCTTTCTTCCCTCCAATACACTCAAACTAACTGACGTACAAAAACACATAACCAGTTTTGATGACATTGTGTGTCACCAGGTACTGAAATGGGAAAAAAACATAATTCAGACAAGCACCCATATGGTTGCAAATATGCCAAAACACAGTTCTGAGAATAGTGGCGCTGAAATCTGCACTGTTGAAACTGTGCCAACATGCAGATTTTATGCTAAACAGATAACCCTCAGTTTTATCGCTTTTTCTCAAGCAACAACGATAAAGAGGAAATACACTACACATCCATTGCTCCAACCCTGAGAGTTCATGTTTATCATGCTTACAAAACACCAAGGTATTTCATTCACAATACTATTGCACCACCAGCTGTTTCACCAGAGTACTGGTCTGCATGGTCAGTGGTAATACTGACTCTGCAATGCACATTGTCCATTAGATGGCATCCTTTGACTGACTAGACATTTTCTTCAAACTGACCTAGCACACAACCAGCTTTGTACTGAGCCTCGCCACTCACTGGCCACTTTATTAGAAATACTTTGTACTTTCACTCTCTGGCCACTTGATTATGAACATATTACCTTGTACTTATGCTGACTGGTCACTTTATTAGAAACCTCCACTTTCTGCTTCATCTTATTGGCCACTTTATTAGAAACCCCAATCTTGTACTTCCACTCACTGGACCCTTTATTTATTTATTTACCATGCACATCCTCTGCATGTTTTTTATATAGCCCTAGAAGGGCATTCAGTAGTAAATTTAATATATCTAGATGCATATATCTTGTCTGTCCACCCACTGGCCACTTTATTAGAAACCTTTACCTTGTACTTCCACTCACTGACCATTTTATGGGCTCTACCTACAACTATGTATGTGCACAAACTTTAGCCCATCAGCTGTACAATTTATCAACCACCCTCTATTCCATTCAGTGGTTAGTTTCTGAGCACATGACTGCTGTAGACCACATATTATTTGAGTGGTGGACCATTTTCAGCACAGTAACACTGGTATGGTCATGTGTGTGAGGCTGGTATAGCAGTGTTTCTAGGGTTTTACACATAGACCAGTGTTGCTAAACTGATCCATCACACAAAATCACCCAGCCAAGAGCAGTTCTGTGGTCAGAAACTGGCCATTGATGAAAGGTTAAAGGATGGCTAATGCAAACAGTGCATCGGTAACTATTCACCAGCAAGATCTAAAAGGTGAGTGATTCTATTAAAGTAGTCAGTGTATTTATCTGGGGATCACATACTTAATTGCGGTTGTCCCTTGAGGTCAGCAAAACATTTTAACTATTACTATAGATCACAGGAACACAATAGGCTACTGCGGTTGGCATCATGCTTCAGTTTCTATAGAACCATTGAGAAATGAAAGAACCAGCAGAAGCTCTCAAGTCATGCTCTGTATGGTATATTAAATTGGCCTAGAGGTGCATTCAGGAGCAAGTTTAATATACCTAGATGTTCCATAGCACACTTCAAAACTAATTTACGCGGGCAGCTGTGAGAAATCGTCTGTGAACCTTTGCAATCTGTTATTGCACGTTTTTAAAGGGGAATTCCACCAAAATTTCCATATACTTAATTTTCTAAGCCATTCAGAGTGGGTTGATCCTGAGAAACTTGGCCATATCATTTAATGCCTCTAAAAGCTCCCTTGCAGAAAATTATTATATAAAATAGTTATGCCTGATGCTTGATGATTTTCCCATGTTTTACCATCATCAATATTACATACGTTACATGTGTACCCCCTGGTTCCTATCACCACCACTGTAAAGAAATGAGTTGGTTTCTCTTCAATGAACCATTTCATGCCAAAACGCTTGACTCTGCTTGTCTCTCTACCACTGAATTCTGCAGAAATTTAGGAAAAATGGGAGGAATTCCCCTTCAGGATTATGTCTTTTGTGTGGTAGAAATTATTTGATAAAGTTTATCTGAATAAAACGATTTCACTGTAAAAAAGGACTGTAAAAAAGGTGTCTTAAACCTTAAAAAGTCACTGACCTAGTTGCCTGAGTCTCTCACTCAATGGCCACTTTATTAGAAACACCTACCTTGTACTTCCACTCACTGGCCTCTTTATTAGAAACACCTACTTCAACTCACTGGCCACTTTATTAGAAACACTTACTTCAACTCACTGGCCACTTTATTAGAAACACCTACCTTGTACTTCTGCTAAATGGTCACTTTATTAGAAACACTCACTTTCTACTTCATCTCACTGGCCACTTTATTAGAAACACCAACCTTGTACTTCCACTTACTGGCTACTTTATTAGAAACATGAACCTTGTACTTCCGCTCACTGTCCACTTTACTTATTTGACCTGGTTGCCTCAAAATTTGGAGTTGAATCAATCAGAGTGGTTTAAAGTGAAATGATTCCTGTAGAGAAACGTATGGACTCTGATTACATTACAGTGGTGGTGATAGGAACCAGGGGTTGCCAAGTCTACAGCACAAATATAGCCATTTTATTTACTATTACAGTATTACAGTATTACAGTAAAGTTAAGCAGTATCTGTGTTTGAGTTTATCATGTACAGGCTGATGGTGTATAAATCTATGCCCATTTAGAAGAAATAAACTGGAGCAGCAGACATTTCTGTTGTGTTTTACAGCACAAAATGCCCCCTACCAAGACTAAGAACCTCCCGTAGCGAGTCTTGCATCTGTTTGACATCTAAGCTTCTAGACTTTGCGGCTTGCCAGAGTAAAACACTAAACATTTTAAAGCGAAATTGGGGTCTATCGTCATTTTAATGAGCTGATTAAAGGCAAATGACAGTAAAATAGAAACACTTGAAATGTCAATGTTGTTAATTAATAAATTATCATTAACTAATTATACTATGTGAAATCATTTTATGGCATTATTATGATTACAGTTATTGGTGGTGGTATAAGTATTATCACGTTCATGATAACACTTTAAACAAAGCAGTTGCTTTTAAAGCACATGTGTCAGGCTCTAGTCCTCACAGGACAAAACACTGCAGACTTCAGTTCACTGACTCATTAACCACACTTGATTCAGCTCATCAGCTAATTAGCAAAACCTTCATGAACTGAATTCATAGTGTTAGATGAGGGCAGTGGTGGACAAAGTACACAAATCATGTACTTGAGTTAAAGTAGAGACACCCAAGGTAAAATATTACTTCCTCCCTTTAGACCTCCACTTGAGTAAAAGTACAAAAGTATTTGCCTTCAAATGTACTTAAGTATCAAAAGTAAAAGTACTACAAGATCAATGAACTTAATGCAACTTAGTTACAAGTATAAGTTTAATAAAAACTTTAATCACAGGTTCACAGATGAGTTTTCCTTCACTAAACTGCATCTGTAGGGCTTTGTTCATAAACGTAAACTAGTCAAAAGTAATTTACTATAAAATGAAAGTGTGTTTTGAATTAATTCAGAAAAAAGATGCGTCAGTCACGACTGCATATGTGTACATATTTCTATATTGTGCTCTATTTACACAAAGTTAGGTTAGTTCATCATTTATATTGAATAGACTCTCCCAAAGTTTCTCTCTCTCTCTCTGTCTGTCTGTTTCTCTCTCTCTTCCTCTCCCTCTCTCTCTCTCTCTGTCTGTCTGTTTCTCTCTCTCTTCCTCTCTCTCTCTCTCTCTCTGTCTGTCTGTTTCTCTCTCTCTTCCTCTCTCTCTGTTTGTCTGTCTGTTTCTCTCTGTCTTCCTCTCTCTCTCTCTCTCTCTCTCTCTCTCTCTCTCTCTCTCTCTCTCTCTCTCTCTCTCTGTCTGTTTCTCTCTCTCTTCCTCACTCTCTCTCTGTCTGTCTGTTCCTCTCTCTTCCTCTCTCTCTCTGTCTGTCTGTTTCTCTCTCTCTCTCTCTGTCTGTCTGTTTCTCTCTCTCTTCCTCACTCTCTCTCTGTCTGTCTGTTTCTCTCTCTCTCTCTCTGTCTGTCTGTTTCTCTCTCTCTTCCTCACTCTCTCTCTGTCTGTCTGTTTCTCTCTCTCTCTCTCTGTCTGTCTGTTTCTCTCTCTCTTCCTCACTCTCTCTCTGTCTGTCTGTTTCTCTCTCTCTTCCTCTCTCTCTCTCTCTCTCTCTCTGTCTGTCTGTCTGTTTCTCTCTCTCTTCCTCACTCTCTCTCTGTCTGTCTGTTTCTCTCTCTCTCTCTCTTCCTCACTCTCTCTCTCTCTCTCTCTCTCTTTCTCCCTCACTCTCTCTCTCTCTGTCTGTTTCTCTCTTTCTCCCTCACTCTCTCTCTGTCTGTCTGTTTCTCTCTCTCTCCCTCAGTCTCTCTCTCTCTCTCTGTCTGTTTCTCTCTCTTCCTCTCTTTCTCTCTGTCTGTCTCTCTCTCTTCCTCTCTCTCTCTGTCTGTCTGTTTCTCTCTCTCTTCCTCACTCTCTCTCTGTCTGTCTGTTTCTCTCTCTCTCTCTCTCTCTCTTCCTCACTCTCTCTCTCTCTCTCTCTCTCTCTTTCTCCCTCACTCTCTCTCTCTCTGTCTGTTTCTCTCTTTCTCCCTCACTCTCTCTCTGTCTGTCTGTTTCTCTCTCTCTCCCTCAGTCTCTCTCTCTCTCTCTGTCTGTTTCTCTCTCTTCCTCTCTTTCTCTCTGTCTGTCTCTCTCTCTTCCTCTCTCTCTCTGTCTGTCTGTTTCTCTCTCTTCCTCACTCTCTCTCTGTCTGTCTCTCCGTGGGCTTGCCCTGGGTTGGTTTGTCCAACAGGTCAAACCAAGCTCAAAACAAAGTGACCGCTGTGCCCTGATTGGTGTTCTTGCTTCAGACTTCTTTTGCTTTGACATGTTACGTTTTTATACACACATAAACCAAAAGGAACAATAGATTTTGTAAAATGTAGTGGAGTAAAAAGCGAGATATTTGTCTTTGACATGTAGTGGAATGAAAGTAAAAAGTTGCCCAAAATGGAAAAACATCAAGAAAAGTACAGATACAGAAAAAACTACTTAAGTACAGTAACCAATTACATTTACTTAGTTAATGTCCACCACTGGATGAGGGCAAATGCTTATCTCCACAGCACTTTGGCCTAGAAAGTCCCCAGTTTGACATGCTTGTTTTGATACGTAACCTATATTTTTCTTAAAGTTTATGTTTGTTCCATGAGGTCTTAAGAAGTTTCTACATAAACGCTAACATAAATTTCTACATAACGCTCTCTTTATCCTGTAGAATGTATCAGGATTTTTTTGTTACTGTGCCTTTAAGACTGATATATGTAAATTAGATCTGTTCTGATTGGCTGTCCTGCATTGTGTCATTGAAAAAGCAGTCAAAGCCGAAACACTCCATATAACTTAAATTGCATATATAGACTGTATGGACTGGGATTATGTTTGGAAACTTTGCCAATGTTTACAAACAACATCAAACTCGTTATTTATCTTTTATGGGCCCTTTAATAACATTTCTGGGGCAGTATTGTATAAGAGGCCTTTGCCTCTAATCAGAGGGGGCGTCTTGCCTCAAAGGACTAAGTTTACATTAGCACAGGTCACTGTTTATCCAGTGACAAAGAATGAGATCAACTGACCTTGAAAAATCCCAGCAATGCGGTCATTCAGATGAACTTGCTGAACTAATTTGGCCATTCAGTTAATGTGTTGAGATTAGATTTGGTCTCATCATTTGATCAGGGTACAAAATAAAGAGTAGTGGAGGGCATCTTACTCTAGGGAGGGTTACCCAAATTTTTATGTATAACTCCCTACATGTATTTTAAATTTAATAATAACAATATTTCAGCCTCAGACAGCATATTTGTAAACAGCATTAGAAGAATTAAATTCTTCAGCCATCTGGTCAAAACCATTGTGTACAATTTTGACTTGGCATGTTTCTCTAAAATGAAATTAATTTCAAATGATTCACTGTTTACTTTTTAACTATTGTTAATTTTTCAGGGAAATATGAAAAACTGGTGGAGTTCCCCTTTAACAATCCACTTGGCCTCTGATGATCTCTTACTTTACTTGAAATAGTGAGTGTTTGTATCAGTTCATTAAATGTTCGACTGTAGTTTGACTGAAGTCCAGTTAGTAAGCCTGCAGGTTAGTCCTAGATCAATAATACAGTCCATCTGCACCACTTACACGTACAGAGCCATACCCCTCCCCCACCTCGGACAGTCAGACCATCTTTCCCTTCTGCTCTCCCCAATCTACACCCCCCTACGGCGCAGAACTAGGCCCACCATAAAGACTGTTACAACCTGGCCTGACAATGCACTCTCAAAACTACAGGACTGCTTTGAACAGACAGACTGGGACTTGTTTGAACACCAGGAGCTGGAAACATTCACAGGAACGGTGCTGGACTATATCAAGTTCTGCATCGGAAATGTGACTGTGGACAAAATCATCCGGGTTTACCCAAACCAGAAACCATGGATGACCAGCCAGGTCCAGTCTCTCCTCAGAGCCCGTGACGCTGCCTTCAGGTCAGGCAACAGAGCTATGTACAGCGCCGCTCGAGCTGACCTGAAGAGAGGGATTAAAAAAGCCTAGGTGGACTACAAGAGGAAAATAGAGTCCCACATGTCCAGCAACAACTCACGGGAGGTGTGGCAGTGCATACAGAACATCACAAACTTCAGAGGCTGTGATGTGACAGCAGGAGTACTGAGTGCACCGTTGGCAGAGGAGTTGAACTGCTTCTTTGCTCGCTTTGATGCATCTCAGCAGCACTCTTCTGCTCCTGCCCGACCTCCACCCCCACCCGGCTTCCACACCACTCCACTCACTGTACAGGAGCGCGATGTCAGACGGGTGCTCCTGGCAGTGAACCCCAAAAAGGCTGCTGGTCCTGATGGAGTACCCGGCAAGGTGCTCAAAACGTGTGCCCACCAGCTCGCCCTCACCTTCACCAAGATCTTAAATCTCTCCCTGGCCCAAGCCATCATCCCGCCCTGCCTGAAGTCAGCCACAGTCATACCAGTGCCGAAAAAGTCTACCATCACCAACCTTAATGATTATCGCCCTGTGGCCCTCACACCGGTAATCATGAAGTGCTTCGAGAAACTGGTACTTCAGCACATCAAAGACTCTCTGCCCCCAGACTTCGACCCCCACCAGTTCGCATACCGTGCAAACAGGTCAACAGAGGACGCCATAGCAGCAGCTCTCCACTTTGCACTGAGCCACCTGGAGCAGCAGCACAGCTATGTCCAGATGCTCTTTGTGGACTACAGC
>NC_051214.1:10381153-10446153 GCF_015220715.1 Pygocentrus nattereri | reverse complement strand
GAGGATTACTGTTAGACGCTCCGTCACTGTTACAGATCTGATGGCTCTTCTACCAAGAACACATTCTTCAGATGCTTTTCATTTATCGCAGCAGTGCTATATTTAGATGCAGCACACAGTCTTGCCTGAAACTCACTTCTATTAGGGAGGTGATTGTTCTGCAGAAAAGCATCTAATCTGGACATTCAGATGAACGTATAACCCTCACAAGCAATGGTCAGTTAAGTTCATCCTGTGCGGAAATGAGACTCATGATGAATAAATCCTAATAATCGTGCCAGAAATAGTGTGCCAGTTCCAGGAAGCTGAGTTCTAGTGAGGCTTTGGGTTATTAATAGAAACGTCCACCACTGTCCACCTTATGTTAACAGGAAGCTGTACTTCTTTCACTTCCTGTGACATTACTGCTGATGTTGGACCAGATGTGCTCTGGTTCATTATGCATTACGCATTTTGTATATTGATTTGACTATTCGAATGTAGATGTATAATTACATATTAAGTACATAGTTGTTACATTGACACTCACTTTACATTGTATCCTCGATGGTTGAAAGATAACAATTCAGTAGAAATTACAGAGTCTTTGGCGCAGGCCCCATCCTCAGTCCAGGTCTTGAAGCATCCAGACCCTTTCTCATTTACATTTTTATGGCACTTGACAGACAATCTTCTTCAGAGCAACTTACTACTTTGTTTATTTCGCACAGCTAGGTGGACGTAGTGTTAGGAGTCTTGCCCAAGGACTCTCTTTGGTGTAGTGTAGGATGCTTACCCAGGTGGGTCATTGAACCCCAGTCTACTGCATAGAAGGCAGAGTTGTTACCCACAACACTATACCAACCATTGCTGGGCATGCCAGATAAAGACAGCAGGGGCTGAGCCTACCCCTGCACAACCAGGCAGGGACCCAACCTAGTGGTGGTGGTGGGGGGGGGGGGGGGGGGGGGGGGGGGGGGGGGGGGGGGGATGTAAAAACATAGGCACCTGAAAGCAGCAGAATAGGTATATAGGTTGAGTCATTTTAAACAGGTGTAAGCCCATGATTGTTCAAGATCACTGAATGCACGAATGACATAGCTTTAGAGTCTTTCTTAAATATTCCATTTTTTCTTTGGATCAAACCGAGACCATACAAACAATAATACATTTTCAACTTCAAAATCAAATGTTAATTTAGTGTATTGTATTTCATATGAACTGAAAATTGAGAATCCTCATTTTCAGCTTATTTAACAATGAGCGAAGAGGGAAACTTGATTTATATATAATTACACGATGCTTTTGCATTCACTACTTACAACTGTAATGTCTTCCAGGCTTAATATATTCAACAAATCAATATCAGTTTATTGAACATTGTCACGCACCCCTCAGGCTCTGACACTCACTTGGACTCCTCTGGAGAATCACATGACTCCTGCCACCTCTGACCTGCCTTCACGCACCAATCACCGGTCTCACTCTCTTGAATACTGAATTGGGTCACCTGTGTTGTATGTCATATGACTGATTAGCTTTAGTTGATAAGCCCGGGCTTAGAATAGGATCATTGCAAAGTATTTTATAATTTGTCGACCTACTGAGAGTTTTCTTTCGTATATCTGCCTGACTGTTTATGACCCTTTTGCCTGTTTTCTGATTACATTTTTTGCTATTCCCTTTGAATTGTCTGCCTATGGTTATTTCTCTGTGTTCTGACATTTTGGACTGTTTTCTGGACTCTTTTGTCTCGCCCTTTGGATTGTTTGTTTACTGTTATGTTTGCTTTCAGGCTAAGTTGTTCGGTTTTGACCCACTCGTTCTTTATGACTACGAGCTCAGATTACGTCTTTCTTGTTCATTTTCACCGCAAACATCTGATTGTGTCATTACAAACATATGGTATACACCAATTTCAGATTTGATAAATTTGCTTAAGCCAGTGGAAACCAAAAAGTGTATAAAGATTTTCCATATAAAAAAAAAAAAAACAAGTGAGGAGCCTTGAAATGCCCAACAAACATTTGTCCAATCAGACTTTTTTTTCTCTGTGATGTCTGGGTAGGTGGGTAGGGCCAGTGGAGTGTTCCCATTAGTTAGGCCTTTGGGAACTGAACCGAAGGCCTGACACATTACATTACCAACATAATTAGGAAGTAACAGTGGAAATAACTAAAAGCTTTCATTTGCAATGGGTGGGACCAGTTGTGCAAGAAAAAATTATTCTGCCTTCTGGAAGTTCAAGACATTTGGGTGGCAGCTCTATGTCGGGTCTCTTTACTGAAAGAATCACTGTTAAAGTAGAACACACATATGTAATGTCTTTCACAAGCTTTAGATATCCATCTTTAATCTAGAATGCCCCAAAACAGCATTAGCTTAGGGCTTACCTTCTAGTAACATCCCCATAGGGGAGCTAGCAAAAATGAACAATATTGTTTATTTATTTATTTTATTTATTATATTTATTTTTTTTAGTTCTGACATTTATGGCCTGAGCCATTACCTAGCGATAATAGTCACAGTTCACCACTTGTTAAAACATTCCAACGATGGGAAGCCAGTAGACCAGGGTCCATATCACAGACATTCTTATTATGGAATATTCATAATCTTCAGTTTACTGCAGTTTAGTGTTATTCTGACCTTTTTACATTAATAATGGTAGCTGTAATTCTTATACTTTTTCAACATTATTTCAATTACTACTTTACATTTCAGCTGTGCTTGGACCTTCATTTTCTTGGTAACAGACAAGACAGTTGATTGTTGAATAAAATAAATAGAAAAATAATTCCTAAATGAAGTTAGGATTTGCTTCAGCAATACACATTTGTGAAAAATCTTTTCTTGACCTGTGAAATCAACCTGTGAAAACATTTGGCTTTTCTTTGAGTCATTAAGCTTGCACTCAAAGAAAATAAGAAACCACTGAACAAAATTAACCTTGGCAAATTCATAATCATTAATGAGAAAACACAGAAACTGTCAGAACACTGGAATTCAAGAAACTAGTGGCTTTCAGAAATACACAGAGAACTTAGAATTGCTTGGAATTTAAATTGTTGTATGTACAGCCTGACATCTCAGAGTAACAGAGACCTACACAGTGGTACATATAGCAGCTCTAATGAGTCCAATAATGGGCAACAGGAGTGGGTGATCACGGACAGATATGGGTGGGCAGTGTTAGAATATTGCTGCAGTGAGCCTAACTGGAGCAGAAGAATAATCCAGATCATTGTGGAGACTTGGAGCCTTACAAAAAAAGAATGTTTTTTGCTTCACCTTATGAACTTTTAAGTTGTTCTTTGTTTGTTTGTTTGTTTGTTTGTTTTTGTTTTTTTTGTAAGTGTTTGCTTATTGCAAAATTAATACCTGCACCACATTCCAAAAAAGGGACAGGAGCATGTTTACTACTGCATTGCATGAACTTTTTTATCTTCCTTTTTCCTCTTATTAATCATTTGGGACCTGAAGATGAAGTAGATTTAAAACAGTTTTAAAAGCATTTCTTTCATTATAAAGTCTTTATTTGTTTTTGTGCTTGAGCAACCACACCTTCTGATAACACAGCCATGTTGCTGGAACACGTACAGAATGTTGCTTGGTGTTGATCAGTATTACAGAAAGAAAGGAAAGAAAAATCCGGGTCCAAGCCCCCATGAGCGTCGCCAGTGGCAACAGTGGCAAGGAAAAACTCCCTAAAAGAGGAAGAAACCTTGAGAGCAACCAAGACTCAGAAGGGGAACCCATCCTCCTCTGGTTGACGCCAGATAGCAAACATTGTTACTATGAAGTATTATAGAACAAAGTGGGGGAAAAAAAGAAAGCAGTGGCTAATTTAATTTGTTTATGATTATGCAGCAGCAGCAACAGCGGCAGTCAAGCCGATGGCTGGTGAGCAGTGGTACCCGATCAGGGCAGAAGGGCCAACAGCATGAGATGCACAGGATGGGCTGCTGTTCAACTCGGCAATCAAGTTTTAACAGTTTTCAAGGGGGAGGGCATTCAAGAACTAAATCCAGCATAAAAGGTCATTTGAACAGTGATATAACTGTTCAAACGCTGATGAATGTCTTTATAGAGAACATCTGTCAAATCATCTGAAAAACCTCAGCATATAGCTACACATATTATACATGCTTGGTAATATAAACATATTGCTTTACAGTGTACATAACTCCAGTTAATGCTCTCAGTGTACTATGTGTATTGGTCTTGGAGCCCCTACAGCTGTGTTTGCTGTGTTTGAGGATGTGTTGCTGCTAATTGAAAGCTTTATTCCACTTGATTTCTGAGGTCAGATAGAGTAGAATGGGTTTCCCCCACTGAGTCTCTTCCTTATTGGGTCTGGCTTGCTCAGGCATGCGTAAAATGGCTTAGTGATGGCATTTGTTGTGAAAAGCCCTTTACAAATAAATGCAATTGAATTAAAATGCGTCACTGCACTGGTCAAAACTGGCTCGCTACTTGCATCGATTCCAGATTGGGGCTTTAATGTCAGTGTGCTGCTTCAGCGTGCAACGTTAGTGCTGTCTGCATAAATGTGCAATGCATGGAATATTCTCCATTTTATGGAACCTAAACTGATAATGACAGTGAGGTGAAACAATTATTCAGACATTGTTGTTTTTGTCATTAAAAATACTTCCAGTGCATATATCCACTACAATTTTACACACAGTGTCTTTTGACTTTGTGATTACATCAAAAATGGTGTATTCATAAAGATATGATTCATAAGGATGCAAAGTATTCAGCTACCTCAAATCGATAACATTAGTATTTTGTTACAAAGCCATTGTTGCCAATTAGAGATTTGAGATGTCTGTGGTAAGAAGTAATTATTTTCAGAGGCATTGTGGTTCAGTTTTGGCCCATTCCTCTTAGCAAACTGTCAGAGCCCACCATGAAGTTTTATTACACACGTCTATAAACTATATATATATAATATATATATATATAATAGTTCAGCTAATTTGCACTGAAGTAACTTGTAGTTACTGAATAATAAGTCTTAGTATGTAATAAGCCTGAGATTTTAAGGGATTCAATTCCCCCTTGTAATCTTGTGGAATTTAACCCCTTAAAATCCCTGCAGTTGCTGAATAATAATAAGCCTTAATATGGAATTATGGGATTTTAATATTAATTTTAAAATGAGATTTTAAAGGGTTACATTCCCCAAGGATACAAGGTTCATTTTGATGGACTCCATTTCAAAATCCTCCATAAATTTTGAGTTAGACATAAGTCCCATGCGAGTGCCTTCACTGTCATTTTTAGAAACAAGTCTTAATATATTTCTTGTATATTTGTGGTCATTTGTGGTCAGATGGGCTGTGTGGAGTCAATGCAAAACAGGACATGTAATTTCAATGGATTATATGGAAGGATTATGTTCCCTGACTACACTTACTGAGATGTACCCTTGAGGGTCCCACCCCAGTGACAAGAGCTGTACTGCCGCAGTGACAGTTTAGTACCTTTTTTTCTAGGAGTGTTGGCATCTAGCATTAGCGTTTGAGCGATTTTCACCAAGAATCGCAGGAGAGGACTCAAGGACTTGTGATCCAGAAATTCACATGCATTATCTTGTCTTCTAACAAGAAAGGTTCTGATTAAGAGTGACAATCAATGACAGTAAATGACAATTCTACTGGATATACTCTTTTCTAAGTTGGTTATGTGCTCTTCCAAACATTAACTGAGATCTCCATGTCTCCTCTTCTTTCTTTGGGGTGGTTTTTCAGATGTATCTCAGGCATAGTTACAGTTGCTAAGATATGAAGGACCAACTGGGTGAATCAGTTTGCTACATCGCCACGCTGAAGCAGTGCTGCAGCTCTAGACAGAAGACAGAAGCTATATCAGCTTTTCCTAAATTTGTATTTGAGCGTCTGTTTTTTCCCAAAATGGACACCAAGACTTCATAATAAGTTTATGTTTTGGACCCCCTAGAGCAGGGGTTCACAACCCAAATGTTAAGAAAAGCCATTTTGTCCTTTCAATAAAAATCAAACCACCTTGGGAGCCAAAACATTTTGTGTCCACTTTACCATCTTGGCTGTAAATATGTCTAAGTAGCTGCCAATGTACTAGTAAAGGCTACAAATGAAATCTGAATGAAAATTCATAATAGCAACTTAATTTACTCTGCTTTAAGGTTAAGCACAGCTATAGCCACTTTCCTCGCATCTCTGGCAGGAGACTTGAGTGGAACTGTTTCTTGTAAAATGTCTCTCAACATTCCGTTCCACCTTAAATGGTGTCTGAGACGCCAGATGAGGTGAAATATGCTCCAAGTGTAGCCATCTTTGACTAGTTTGAAGACTATCTTGTGCCTTTGTTTAGCACTGCGCTCTATTTTAACATAATTTTAACTTCTTTGAATCTCTTACTGTATAGTGTATTTTATTCTTTGTCTTTAGCACTTGAACTTACATTTTTTGCAGATATGTAAGTGTATTTCAAAGCTGTTAGATCTCAGGATGACAAGCTTTATTATTATTTAATATTCAACATTGTTTAAAGTACTTTGTCCTCATTTTTCCTCATGAGGGTCGTTTTGATTTTTGTAAAGCCCTTTGAATTGCCTTTGTGTATGAAATGTGATACATTAATAAACTTGCCTTGCCTTGGCCTTAGCAATAAATGTTGCAGAGGAGTACACTCTTGGGTTATGGCCTTGTTCAGAGTGACCAGGCAGCTTTTTAATGTAGTAAATGAATGCTGTTATTTGTTTAGAAATGCAAGTGGTTATATGCACTATATATTAAATATGTAAGTACATTAAATTAATTATATCTAAATACTTGTCTCCCTAACTTGATGCACACAATTACACTTCCTATTCTATGTTCTGTTCTTCGTTATATTTTATTGTTGTAATTGTCTCATTGATGCACATCCTCTGTTACTGCAATGATAGAATTTCCTTCTGAAATTAATAAAGTGCTCTGTCTGATGCAGATGTTAATAAAAAAATGTAATTCACAAATTATTGATAGACAATTTCCATGTCTTACTAAATAATTTGTACACATTTTAAAAGGTCAGAGGACAAACTGTCACTGATGTGAAGCACCTAAAGTGTGTGTGCTAATTGCTCCCTCTTGTGGAGAATGTTCAGCTTGCTCAACATGAGTGAGTGTGTTACAGGCCAAGTCTATGATGTACTTCTAAAAAAACATGTCTATCATTGCATACATATCGAAAATAAAGCATCATATCACAGTTTTGTGTCAAACGCATCTTCAATTACATTGTCAGCAGCAATAAGTAAGCCTGTTACAGAGGTAGTCTTGGTTAAGCATGAGTGTTTTACATTTTTTTTCACTACATTTTAACTGTTACGTTACATTAGCAGAGGTTCATCTTCGTGTCACTATTCCATGAAACTTTCTGCAGAAGGTTTATCTGAACTTTTCAGTGTATTGTATCATTTCTGGCTGTCAGAGGACAACTCACCTCACCAGCATTCTGTCCAGACTCACCAAGTTATTTTGATTAGATACACCAAGTTTGAACTTTCTGCTTCTTCTGGTCTTCTTGTCTTCTTTCTTCACAAGGTTGTTTTCTGCAATCACGCATTGTCAACATCAGAATTGCTGGCTTCTTGCTCTCAGACAGCTGTGAAGTCCTCATGCTTGATTGATCAGTCTAGAGTCCTGAGGCACACAGCGATAGCAGAAGCTTGTCTGCAGTCTTGATGTAGTTGTATTTCGGTAAAGTCTAAGATTCTTCTATCTTCTGCTTTAGGAGGCAAGAAAACAAGTTATGGAACTAGCCAGACATAATTTTCTTCAACCCTACAGATTCTATTCTTATTCTCATTGTTCAGTAGCTACAATGAGACATTTTTAGATTTGTTGGATAAATTAGCACTGCGAGACAAAGACAGTGATTTAGAAATGTATGAACTACAACTGCTCACTATTTCTGTGGTGATACACTCTGATATTGCAGTGCAGATCAGACATGGAGTGATGAATCACGCTTTTCTATCTGAATGTCTGATGGACGAGTCTGGGTTTGGCAAATGCCAGGTAAATGTTGCCTGCCTGACTGCATTTTGCCAACTGTAAAGTTTGGTGGAGGTGGGATAATGCTATGGGGTTGTTTTTCAGGGGTTGCCCTTTAGGTCCCTTAGTTCCAGTGAAGGAAAATGCTAATGTTTCAACAAACCAAGACATTTTGGACTTCCAACTTTGCAGGAACAGTTTGGGGAAGACTCTTTTCTGTTACAGCATGACTGAATCCCAATGCACAAAGCAGCTCCAAAAAGGCATGGCTGGATGAGTCTGGTGTGGAAGAACTGGCCCTCACAGAACCCTGACCTCAACCCTGTCAAGCACCTCACAAATGCTCTTCTGAATGAATGGGCAAAAATTCCCACAGACTCACTCCAAAATTTTGTAGAAAGCTTCCCAGAAGAGTGGAAGCTGTTATAGCTGTAAAGGAGGGACCAGTTCCATATTAATGCCTGTGGATTTAGAATGGGATGCTATAAAAGATTGTGTAGGTGTGAAGTGTAGGGATCCCAATACTTTTGTCTATTGTGTATCTTGAAAATTGCTTTGCCCCAACACTATTGTTCCAAACGTCCCAAAAAACATCATTAAAATGTGCCCCAATGCTCAGATATCCACAACATTTAAAGCAAAGTTCTCTACTTTTGATACATATTTCATATCCTTAATTAAAAATTAAACAGGCTTCAGCATCTATGAAAAAAATACTTTTGACTTCACTGTCAAAGTTCATATGGAGGACACAGTAAGCCTTCCACTGAAGTAATGACAGAGAGGTAGGACAAATTCCTTCAGTGTCAGCAGTGCGTGTCCTGTTTCAAAGCTGTTTCGCTTTGGTTTCCCTGGCAACCTTATCACCCCCCTCCCCCACTTCTCTGGGGGATTGCTGGCTTGGAAAAGCCTGTGGAACGGCTCAAACTTCCCACCTAAGATAAGAGTAAAATATGTACATTTTTTCTTCCAGAAGGCTTCTTCTTTTCCCTTTCGGATTTGAGGTTCAGTCATGCCACCAGCAACGCCAAATATTCCAGAGACCATTCCTGCTATAAATGGGCAGCGATTTGTGAATGGCTTGTGGCGAAGACTCCTTTGAATGGGACACAATATGATTTGTTTGTTTGAAGGATTAGGATTTTTTCTCTTGTGTACAAGGTTGTCCTTGATATGAACATGATCATAATGATGAATAATGATAATAACAACAGTAAAACGCATTGTGTCTTTGGCACTGTGGCGACGGAATGGACAACAAAAGAAGTGATTATGTATGTGATGTGGATTCATATCCTTTGGGGGGAAATGAAAGGTGGGATTATCTCCATGCCAGTCGTAATGCTTTTGTCACATAAACTGGTGTAACTGGAGGTATTCATATGGTAAAAACAGATAGCAGCCGTTCTGTATCTATATAACAGATGGGAACCTTGAAAGCTTTCTAGGCCTCCAGAGAAGCCTAATCATTTCTAAGAAACTGAAAAATGCATGTCTCAGCTTTTCAGTTTGTTTTTATTTAATAGACTCACCTTGATTGCTGTATTACAACTTAGTAAGTATTAAAACTGGTGAAATTAGCCAGCGTAGTACTAGTTCATAGCATAGTTTTAGTTGGAAACACACTGTCTAAGTCTTATATCTCTCTGGTTTGTGGGGGGGTACTGAAGCCTGTCTCTGTGGTCATTGGGAAGAAGGCAGGAAACACCCTGGACAGGTCGCCAATCCATCACAGGGCACACTCACATATACGGCCACACTTAGGGGCAATTTAATGTCTCCAATTGACCAGTGGGAGGAAACTGCAGCACCCAGAGGAAGCCAACACATGCATGGAAAAGACATATAATCTCCACACAGAAAGGATCCTGGTTGTCCAGCCGGGGAATCGAGCCCAGGCCCTTCTTGCTGTGAGCAAGCGCTACCCACTGCAGCACCATGCCACCCTAATTATTCAATTGGAATTTTCTCTGTGGTATGTATTAGACACAGCCATGGAAGCTCTCCCATTGATTATGACTTTAGGAACTGGACAGAAGGCCTTACACATTTGTTCAACTACCAAGATAATTAAGCTGGCTTAGCAAAGTCAACTTACTTTTTTTGTTAACTTTTTATTATCATCATCATCATTATTTGATGCATTTTTGTACCATTTTCAGGGGGTGCAGTTTACAAGCTAGAACCTCAGTCTTAGAGCCTGTACACAAATTGTACACTTGTGCTTTTGGAACCAATGGCACGTACGTTTCTTGTTCAGTGTTCATTTGAAGACAATTTGTTTTCCCATAGGAAATGAATGATGTAATGTTGAGAAAATTCAGATGTAACTGCCACAAATGATCTCTAACACGGCCCAAAGAGACATAAGACTCAGATATATGCTAACACATACATACACGCATATTAGCAACCACCTGGGATACCTTAGCATATCAACAGCCTAGCAAAACTACACTGGAACTGGAGAATCTACTCTTTGGAGACTCCCAGCACAAATATGAGCTTGTAGTCTAGCCAGGTTTCAGTTAGTTGGCATAAATGGAAAACAGCAGTGGTAGCTCTATACTGGGGCTCTTTACCAAAAGAGTCACTGTAAAACTACAACATGCACAGTAAAATATCTGTTAATGTCTGTTGTAAGCTTCAAAACATGGAAAATGTCTAGGTTCTAAAGCAATGTGGAACAGCCAAAAACTGTGTGCATATACAAGTGCTAGCTCGGCGCTAACATTAAACCGCACTGGAATGACAGCAGAAATTAGTAATATTGATTGTTTTTTGGCACTTATGTAATAGTCACAGTTCACTGCTGCTGTGAAATGAATATGGCCTAGATATGGCACAGCAATGGCTCAGCCCACCAAAAGAGAAGTACAATCTTTATTTAGGAATCACTGCTGTTAAAAAAAGAAAAGAAAACAGTTACAGAACCATCATTGACACAATAGATTCTCATGCATTTAATGTTCATTGTAATTTAGGCCTATTCATCTTTTTTGATTAGCTGCAAATAAAAAAACGGTGCATACATTAGTTGTAGTTTATGCAGTAACACTAGAGTAGTCACAGAAAGGTTTAGTGACCAGTGTTTATGGTTTGGCAAGCATGCTAGACAACCAGGTGGAAGAGTGGGTGAAAAAGTGACACTGCACCATTTCCACCAACATTCTGAAAGGAGCCACACCTGAATGGTCAGATTCCTGCTACTGAGCAGGTGAAGGGCTGAGTAATACTCGCAGTAGTGCGAGTATGAGTGAAAAAATTTCAGTAAGATCCAACAAAATAAATGCATGTACGCTTTAAATGCCAGAGCAAACTGTGCAAACAAAAACCAACAGATAAATAAAGAGAAAGCTTTTGTTGTTGTTGTGATTGTTAGGCCAATATAGAACCATGGACTCTGGTCTTGGACAGATACCTTCCTGCAGAGCCTAGTTTCAAACGCAATTTGCCACACCTGCTTCAGACAATCAACCTCTACGCAAGCTCCTGATTGGCTGGATCAGGTGTATTAGGGGTCAGGCAGCTTATTGGATGCAGAATGGAACAAAGCTCTGCAGGAATGTAGCTGTCCAGCACTGCAGTTGGAGACCACTGATCTAGAATGTTTTGTCTCCATTCACTCTTGTTAATTTGAGGACATTTAAGATGACCACAAACATTAGAATGTTGGTGTTGGGGGCAGAATGTTGAGTCTCTGGCCTTTACAAATAAATATGCCAAAATTCACTACAGAAGCTTTCAGTGATGTGAACCCAGTTAAACGATTCCACTTCCATTTAATTGTTGAGGTGTAAACGGCTGTTTGAAGTGGTTTGATTGTATGGAAATATACTGCCTCAGTTTTCTTTCCACCAGCTGTGATAGGAATAAATGTTTATAACTCAAATAATGCCATTTTATTTACTATGCAAAATAAGCAGTGAACTTAGATGACGGGCACTCATCCTCCACTTAATTTGAAACACTTTCAGAGTTTCTATGATGTTGACAATGGGGTAAAACAGTGATAAATCTGAAAGAATACATTTTCTTTGGGAACTATTTTGCCCGCCATGTACCTATCTGCAATTAATGCTTTTAAAGATACGTTTCAGACCAATGTCTTATCTCAAAGGAATCGTGAAATAGTGTCTCAGGCATCATGCAAACCATTTGATATACCTGCTTTCTTTGAGAGATCCTTTAGAGACATTAAACTCTTCAGACATCTGGTTCCTATCCCCACCGCAGTGAACAATTCTGGCTCATTAGGTTTGTCTAGAATGGTGCATTTCATATCAAACCACTCTGAATAACTTTATTTACATCTCACCTATTTAATTAGCAGAAATCAATCATGGTATTTAGCTTTAATGTAAAACTACCAAAGCTCAACTGATTTGAGTAAAACTTAAGCAGTGGTTTCGCAAAACTCATTTAAATCAACTCAAATAAATGAGAGTAAATCATCAAACAGCCCACGGTTAAGGCGGCTCAAGTTTTATGCATTCTTAAGCTCCATCTGAGAGAGAAAATAAATAAATAGACACAATGATATAATATTCAGTGCTGTGCTTTTTCTTAAATTTATTCTTGAGAAAGGTCCTAAGAAAAGTCTATGCCTTTGTGCTCCTGAGGGTGCATAGAATCTGTTCTTAACTAGATCCCAAATAAGAAAACACTGTTGAACATCAGAATCTTCGTAAAAGCTGCATAAGTGTGTTTCAAGAAGACATTTCTTCTTAAGGATGGTGGGTGAATGAGGCCCAATTTTTCTGTATATTACTGTATGATGAATACCTTGAAGTAGAACCCAGTGGTAGTTCTAGAAAATTGTTACAAAGGGTGGTAAATGGGTGATACAATAGGTCTGGTGACTGACAGTTAATTTCAAGGCAAAGCACTACACAAGAGACATATTGAATGCATGAACTGGGGGGGTGCAAACACCCACCCCACAGCAAAGTGGAAGCCAATGATGTGACTTTATTAGTCAGCAATTAGTCATTAACTGGTAAGCCTAAAATTAAAGACACAACCCATTAAATATCAATATATAATAAATGCCAGGTTCTGACATAGAGAATGTTTAATGAGCATATATATATATATATATATATATATATATATATATATATATATATATATATATATATATATATATATATAAGGCCTGGGACTAGCTTTATCTCAGTGCAGCTCAGTAACTTCTGAAAGCCATCTCTCCATACTTCCATACATCACATTTTCCGAAGCAAAACAGTGTGTTTGTAGCCTACCTAGTATTTTATCACCAATTCAAAAACAAACTTGATAAGCCTGCCTGTTTTGATAGGAACTGAATTAACAGTTTAGTGATAGCATTGCTCAAAAAATTTGTTTTTTCATTATTTAATCAGTTAATCTTTTACATCCCTACTTCAGACACACTGTCAAATAGTGGTCTAAGTATGGACCACCAAATATCAAGGAGTGGAACTTCAAAATGACCAAGTTCAGACTTTTCAACAGCATAAAGACAATAAAGCAAAAATAACTTGTGGTTTTTTGACTTCCCATTTTAAACTTTTAATATTTCAATGTAAGGGTTTGATACACTTTGTATTTGATGTAAAAGTGAGGGCTGTCCACAAAAGTTTTTTATTCCTTTACAATTCACTGAAAACATTAGCATTCATTCACTCCTTTACGAGTGCTCTTCATCCACCGTCACAATAGATGATGCTAAAAGAGTTGAATTCTGTCAGTAATGAATGAGTGTCAGTACACAGGTAACAAAGTAATGGAGGCATATCTCAGAAGGCTCAAAAAAGTTCTTAAAAAAACATAGTTCAAGTAAAATGTCACCCATGTGAGAAAACATATATGACCCAGCCAACAGGCAGCACCTAAATACTACATTGTACACAGAGCCCTGTACAGCATCGCTAGTATTCCAAGAAATGAATACATATCAAAATTCTGACCGTCAACCATATTCTGAGATGTGCTTCTAATGAGACATGACGGTCCTATAGAATGTACTCAAGATATTTAATGTTCAAATGGATAAACTTTATTGTTTTTTGCAAATATTCACTCATTTTGAATTTGATGCCTGCAACACGTTCCAAAGAAGTGTTACATCACCTTTCCTTTTAACAACACTCAATAAACGTTTGGGAACTGAGGACACTAATTTTTGAAGCTTTGTAGGTGGAATTCTTTCCCATTCTTGCTTGATGTACAACTTCAGCTGCTCAACAGTCCGGGGTCTCCGTTGTCGTATTTTGCGCTTCATAATGCACCACACATGGGAGACAGGTCTGGACTGCAGGCAGGCCAGTCTAGTACCCGCACTCTTTTACTATGAAGCCACGCTGTTGTAACACGTGCAGAATGTGGCTTGGCATTGTCTTGCTGAAATAAGCAGGACGTCCCTGAAAAAGACGTTGCTTGGATGGCAGCATATGTTGCTCCAAAACCTGTATGTACCTTTCAGCATTAATGGTGCCTTCACAGATGTGCAAGTTACCCATGCCATGGGTACTATCACACCCCCCATACCATCAGAGATGCTGGCTTTTGGCCCGGAGGACACAACGTCCATGATTTCCAAAAACAATTTGAAGGACAGGACGATTTTCCACTTTGCGTCAGTCCATCTCAGATGAGCTCGGGCCCAGAGAAGCCGGCGGTGTTTCTGGGTGTTGTTGATCTATGGCTTTCACTTTGCATGGCAGAGTTTTAACTTGCACTTGTAGATGGAGCGACGAACTGTGTTCACTGACAGTGGTTTTCTGAAGTGTTCCTGAGCCCATGTGGGAATATCCATTACAGAATGATGTCAGTTTTTAATGCAGTGCCGCCTGAGAGATCGAAGGTCACGGGCATTCAATGTTGGCTTTCTGCCTTGCCGCTTACTTGCAGAGATTTCTCCAGATTCTCTGAATCTTTTGATGATAGTATGGACTGTAGATGATGAAATCCCTAAATTCCCTGCAATTGCACATTGAGAAATGTTGTTCTTAAACTGTTGGACTATTTGCTCACGAAGTTGTTCACAAAGTGGTGAACCTCACCCCATCCTTGCTTGTGACCCAATCATGACACTCTACTGTTTCCAATTAATCTGTTCAAAATGTTCCAAACAGGTGTTTTTTGAGCCTTCCTCAACTTTCCCAGTCTTTTGTTGCCCCTGTCCCAACTTCTTTGGAATGTGTTGCAGGCATCAAATTAAAAATGAGTGAATATTTACAAAAAACAATAAAGTTTATCTGTTTGAACATTAAATATCTTGTCTTTGTAGTGTATTCAATTGAATATAGGTTGAAAAGGATTTGCAAATCATCGTATTCTGTTTTTATTTATGTTTTCCACAACGTCCCAACTTCATTGGAATTGAGGTTGTATATAAGAATATCCCTTCACTGGCCACTTTATCAGAAACCCATAGCTTGCTGGTGGACACTTGACTGTGGCCTATATGTTGGTGCACATATTAGTCATTCTTGCCAACGTTGGTCAGTGTTGGAGCACAGAGTCCCTTTGGGCTGGATATTGTTGGGTGGAGGACCACTGTTGGTCTAGCAGTGACACCATCGTGTCTGATACACTCATACCTACCACACACTACCACACTGCTTATGCTACGAATGGTCCACCACCCAATGTCTAGTCAACAGCAGTCCTGTGGTCAGAAACTGGCCAATGTTGAGAAATAGATGATGTGCATAACAACAGATGGGCTACAATCTGTAACTGACATATAAGGTATAGAACTGAGCAGAAGTCAGATTTCACCCTTACTTTAGTTTCCAGTCAACAATGGCCTATAAGTATAAGTTATTCATTTTTAAAGAGATATTTCTGAGAGAATTAGATCTAAGATAATCTACTTGCACAAGGAAAGGCAACATTTAAAAACCTGGAGGTCAAACAAAGATTAAGATATAGAAATATGGAGAGAATGGGACTCTTAACAACCATTCAAGACCTGATAGACCACCAAAACTGTCCCAGATAAACAGTGCTTAAAGCTTTCATCTTTGAGAGAGAGGAGAAAATCAAGCTCCACTCTTGTTTCAGAGCTGAAATCATCCACAGGTTTTTGCGTCCATCCTGCCACTGTGAGAAAACAACTCAACCCTATGGCTATTACTGAGCAAAAGAAATAGAGAAAATGGACAGTGCACTGCCCATCCCAGAGTCCAAATCTCAACATCACTGAATGTGTTTGGATTACTTGGATTGTGAGAAGCAGAAAGTGCAACCAACATCTAAGACTGAACTTTGGAGGTGTGGAAAAATATCCCTGCCAAAGCATGTTTCTAGAAAAAAATGGAAGCTGTAATAAAGGGTGGACACACTAAAGCTTGAAAAAATATATGTGTGATTGTTGAGGCTTTTGTATGATTTTATATCGAATATATATTTTCTGCTTTCTTTCATGATACTAAAAATGAATACCTTGTACTTAATAGCTGTTTTGACTGGAAATACAATACCTGAAGGGTGGTCTCTGACTTTTGCACACTACGGGAGTTACAGCTCATAAAGTGGCCTGTGAGGGGAAGTTCATGGTAGGTGTTTCTAATAAAGTGGAGGATGAGTGTCTGCCTTTTAAATTAGCATAACTGACAAAAAACACAGGACTAGTTATATAAGTAGCTTATCTGTCTTATAAAAACCCATTAGCCTGCCTCACCTCATGCATTGGATGCTGGTACAGTTGAATGGAGGTAAAGTAATGCTCTCCTCTTGGACTGTATGATTTAGCGTGGGTTTTGGAATGCCACAGTAAGCAATACCGGCCAGTAGTAAGACCAGAAAGTGCAGAAAGCACAGAGTTTCACAATTAGAGTCCAAACACATACAGCTCAGCCATGGTGGAGGCGTGACGTCAGCACAGCCAGGAATTCAAATGAGGAGAGAAATGAGCCAAGCTGAGGAAAAGTTGATGTAAATCCCACTCAGCGGTGCATGCCCTCTAACACAAAGAAAATCTGCTGGGTAGATTTGAGCTTTTTGAAAGTCTCTTGTGGTAGTGCCATTCAGACTTTACGGTGCAATGTGAGGGGTCCAAGCACTGAAATCTCTTATTGCCACGTCAAAAGTTTCACAATGTTTTCACAAATATTACATTACTCCTTCATGAGATGAGGTACATCCAGTGATTCGAAAGCTCAATTATATTTCCAGCAGTCTTGTTTCTTACTTGGTTTGTTCATGTACACCAAAAAGCATTAAGTCTTTAGATTCCACTAGTATCTACAGCCAGAAGCACTCCAATTGCACTGGGTCGGCCTGATTTACAGCACTCTCTAGGCCTGTGTTCCCTGCTGTGAGGCAGCTCAGCAGTACACAGACCAGTAGATGAGGTTGAAGAAGATATAGGCCCCAGGGAAGATCATGCGAGAGTAAGTGTCGATGGCATGAGTGTTCTGGATGATGCGGAAGCCCCGCAGGCCTTTCTTTTTCGTTCCCGTGGACTCATTGTCTAGGGACAGGTGGACCACCATGCGCTCCTGTTTCTCAGGGGGCTCCTCGGTGGCCATGGGAGCACGAGTGTACCCTGCCAGGCTGTTACTGTCAGCCTCGCTGTATGTCCCGTCCAGGATCATAGTCCTGCCGTGGGACAGGCCACAGGTACAAGGCAGAGACTGTAAAACAAAGACAAATGCTGTCTTGAACAAGGTATGAGGCTCATCGTATGAAGTCAATTTTACTTATAAAGAACATTTTAAACAACAACAGTCTAACATTCTGTGAAATATCAGTGCACAAGACAAAAACATGAGCCAAACTCATGGCCACCCTGCATAAATATTTCAAAGAAGTGATGTAAAACTGTATTTGTTATATTTTGACTCAAAAATGTTCATGGAGGAAGCATACCTAATGTTCAGTGCACTGTCTAAAGAACCCCTGGAAATAGCCTGTTTCTGGACTCATTCTAATATATCTATCCCTTTTGTTTGTGCTATCTCTGTGGGTGTTTCTAATATTAAGTGGCGTCTCATTGTTTGGCTCTTGCTTCTAATGTTCTGGTTTTGTATTATTCATGTTTTTTGTGCTTTCAGTTTGCCACAATGAAGCTGTCATTAGAACACTAAATTATACCAAGAAAAGATGCTTTGAAATTATTTGATTTAGAGGGGGCAATATGACAAATATATAACGTTGCATTGCTTAAAGAAATTTTCTAGAAACATGATTTTTATTTTTTCAGACATAGTTGCATAGAATACTAATAGAACAGTAAGCTATTTGGTAAAAATACTATCAAAAACTGTGAGCACAATGATTTTTAAAATAATTTGCATACTGTGTTGCAATAATTCCAGTTAAACAGGAGGAATTTTGCTCTTTTTGAAATGAAATATGCAGTTGGTCAGTGGTCTACAAGCACTGACAATATCCTTGATATGTTCAAGGAAAAAAAATGGGCAGTACCCCTCTTGTCACTGGGGTGGTACCCTCAAGGGTACATCTCAGTATCTTTACGCAGGAAACATAAATGTACCATAATCCAACCATTATTGTACCTGGGTGCAAAAGTCTTTAGATGCCCAAAGTCCTTTGACCAACACTGGACATTTGATACTTTTGCTAAGTCCAATATTCTGCTGTTTATTGTAACAGCTGTGACTCAATTTGAATACAGTTTAAGTTTTCTTATCTTTGTCTTTCAAGTCAAACCAAGCCATACCATAAAACCAGAAGCCCTACATTCACTAAACAACATTTCATGCACCAGTAATAAATGAAAATAGAAATTGGCCTGAAAACAGCACATTTTGGCAGGTAGAGGTCTCTGGGCATTGGCCCTGCTGGCCCAGGCAGTAATCTGTCCCTGGCTCACAATGTGCATGAATTCAATCGTCCATTTACAATGGCTGCAGGTTATCATGCAAACCGTAGTTAGCCCACAAGCCAAAAACTGCACCTTTGGTTTTGCACATAACACATTCTAGGAGTTTTAGAATAGTTTATCACTGCTTGTAGAAAGTGATCTGTTTGGCTGGTTTATTGTGCAAATGTAAAGAAGCATTTAGACATTCAACCAATTGATTCAGGTAGACCCAAGTGTCTTTATTTACATGCAGCAGAATGGGTACAATAATGCATTCATATCAAGGCTATGTGCAGAATATTCATGCCTTTTTCACAGTGATAGGCTAGTAAAAGTTTTGTCCCTGTGAAATTTGCTTTCCATACTTGCGAATCTTAAATACAAATTATGAAAATTTTCATCAGATGCAGGCAAAGGTGAAAAGTTACCTGTTCTCTCGCCTTCTCCCTGAGTTTGCGCTCTTTGCCATCCTTTACTGTGGTCAGATAATTCACAGCTGCATACTCAAGGACAGAGAGGAAGACGAAGACAAAACTGACCCACAGGTAGATGTCAACGGCTTTGATGTAGGACACTCTGGGCATGGAGGCATTCACCCCCGTGATGATGGTGGACATGGTGAGCACCGTGGTGATACCTGAAGAAAGAAAATGCAGTAATTACTCTATTGCAACATGTTCAGATAAAAAGCGTTAAGACTTTTCTTCAAAATTCCTACACTCTGACAGGCCATGCAGTAATAAAGCTGTAACAAAGCTATAATAAAGGCTACAGTACTGTTGTAGTTGTTGAGGTTTCTGTGTAATTTCCTGTATATATTTTCCTGCATTTCCTGACACTGAAAAATGAATAACCTGTACTTAATAGCAATTTAGACTGGAAATTAAATGAAAAAGAGTGTTCTCAGACTTTTGCACAGTACTGTATATACTTATGAGTTATGTCAGTACTATTTGCTCATTCTTTGTAGCAGAAGTTCAGTAAAGTTTCTGCACTCAGTGCAATTTGTAAGTTGTAGGGCTGAAATATTAGGTCAGCTTTGGGCAATCCATCTCCTGGAATGCCACAGGATATGCCGGTTGTGGTGACAGCCCTACACAGAAGCACCTGTGTCAGCTCATTCAAACTCTAGACACAGGTGTGTCCGATTAGGGTTAGAACTGCATCCTGCAAGACTGTGGAGTAGGTCCTCTTCTGGTCCACTTCGCTGTTCTGTGATCAGACTCATTAAACAGACTGAACAAGTTACTCTGACCGGGCTCATCAGGTTATTCCCAATCCTAACGTAAAAAGGTAAACAGTGAGCAAATGCCACAAATCATCTAAAACCAAGTTCAACTCATCCAACAAGATATTCAGCTGTTTTAAAATGCAGCTGCATGAAACTCTGCAACTTTAGAACGCTGGATACCAACATCAAGCTTAGAGTGCCTTGGTGAGAGGCTATCATGAGTTTCTTATTATTGCACTGTATATACAGCATCAATAACTCGACCAATAGAGAATCATATGGGAAAAAGTTTAGAACTCTTCGGCTCTCAGCTACAACAGAAAAAATTGATTTCCTGACTGAGTTGCATCAATAATGCAGCTTGACCGTCAGGTTTGTTTGGGTTTGAACATCATTTCCCATGTGGTGTAAATGTTTGAACACCATGGTTCAAATACATGTTTTGTTGATTTTTTTTTAAGTGAAAATAAAGTCAGACTAATAAGAATCAGAAGGCCATTTCAATACTTTTAGGGGAGACTGTATGTTCTAAAATGCCATTGTCTTGTCTAGCCAGATGACTATGACCTAGGCTTAGTTACCTAAGGAGACTCTAGCAGGGACAGCCCGGCGATCAATCCAGAAGGACACCCAGGACAACATGACCATCAGAGTAGCAGGAAAGTAGGTTTGCAGCAGGAAGAAGAAGATGTGTCGTCGCAGGGTGAAGTTGATGTACAGTCGGTTGTACCAACCTGGAGGAAAGGACCAGAAAAGCAGAGTGTTCAAAGCCAAGATACTGCACACATTTTGCATTCACTTGGACAGATCTGAAGTTAGTTTACTGTAAGTGGATTAAAATTTGTACAAATTGGGTCAAACTACAACAAACTGTTTGTGACAAAAACTGAAGCAGATGTCTTGTTCGTGCCATGTCTGAGCAAGCAAAATTGTGGGGAAAATATAAACATTTCAGCTGTCAGCAAAGTAATTTAAAGTAATTTGAAGACCAACATCAAAACATCCTCGCCATCAGCCCTGAAAAGTAGCTGCTAGCTTAAAGGGGCATTCTGGCCTAAAACTGGCACAGTGGTCATCAACCCTGCTCCTGGAGATCAACCTTCTTGTGCACTATAGTTCCAACCCTAATTGATCATGGAATTTTTCTCTTAATAAGTCCTTTATTAGCTGATTGAGGTGTTAGAATTGTGCTGGAGGTGAAACCTGAAGGAAGGTAGATCTCCAGGGGGAGGGTTGATGAATACCCAACTAACATGTTATTTGTTGCACTGTGTCATAATGCAGGGCAACATTACATCCCGCATCCTCATCCATTTTCCATTATCCATGAATTTGTGTCCTTTCTGTGTTTTCATCACTCAGTCTTCTCTCACTAATACCCATCATGCACTATGCAAACTCGTCATACAACCACTAGGAATTTTCCTCATGGTAGAAAACCACTATGATGGCTTATTGGCAGTAATGTTAGCTATCCTTTTTCATTTGCTGGCCAGTAGGAAAACAAACAAGCAAACCACAACAACAGCCCACCCCAAAGCAGGTGTAGTTTTTTCCAAAGTTCCTCCCACCTTCACGATACATCATTGGTTTTTCCTAGTCTTTAACCAAGAAAATGGCATTATAGAAAGCTATGGCACCACTATAAGAGGTAAGTAGGCACGTTCACAAAGATGAAGCAATATTGAAATGCTTTTCATTTTGCAAAGAGTGCCCATTTAATAGAATAAGAACACTGGTAGCATTACTTCAAGTCTTGTCTGAAAAAAACACACACAAGATTTTCAACTCTTGATTATTTTTTGAAGAAATTGGAAGTCCATAACCAAATCCTCACCATCAGCCCGGAAAATAGCCTCTATCTTAATAGCATTAGAATACTGCCAGCTTTTCTTCAAGTTATTTCAACAAACACATGGTATTATTGTGGGGAAAGCAAATGCAGCTGTCAGAGATTTAGACCTCTTGATCATTATTTGAAGGAATCTGAAGACCTCTTCAGCATCAGTCTCAGCAAACAGCTGCAAGCTTAGTATCATAAGAACACCGCTAACATTACTTTTCTATCTCTTTACTTCCACAGAAAAAAGGGTTGTAAACTGAAGCCTTAAGCGCTGCCAGAACAGCTTAATGTCAATCCAACCAGAGGTGTCAGAGTAAATAAAGGCATGAGTGTTTAACCAAACCGACAAAATCCAACTTTATATCGTCAGAGGGCCTTTGTTGATGCTGACACGTTGTACACAGTCAGCACATAAACAGATTCTACTACAGTTCTTGTGGTGGTTCTTCTACAGTTGAAAGTTAGTCTGCTGGCTAACACTACACTGTTAGAAATAAACACACTATGCAGGTACATGATTCATTCATCAAGGTACAGTGTAAGCGTACCCTCAAAGGTACAACAGTGTTTCTAAGGTGCGATGGTGTACCTTACATGAGTTTTTCCTAGTGGAAAAGTAGATATTTGTACCTTTTCATAACCAAATGTTTTAAATCAGAACAATAAAATAAAAAGCCTGGAGACGAGACGGGGTGTGTAGAGATGAGTGCAGTTTAGAAAGTATAATTTCAATGGATTCTGGTATAGTTATGTTCCCTGACTAAAGGTACTGGGATGTACCCCTGAGGGTACCACCACAGTGACGAGGGGAACTGCCCCAGTGACAGTGTCGTACCTTTTTATCTGAGAGTGTAGCATATGTACTTATATGTTGATGAATATGCTGGTAATTTCATGATTGGGGGGCCATTTATGTTCCACTATCATATATGTGGTGTGCTTTTTTTTTTTTAGGTAAAATCAAGTGTGCACCAAATCCTATGTTGAGGGATCCTTGACCTTAATGTGTCAAAAACTAAGGAATTAATAATTGATTTCAGGCAAAACAAAAAGGAACCAAAAGCTAGTGTCATACATGGAAAAGAGGTACAAATTGTGGACACATATAAGTGTCTAGGGACAGTATTCGATTCCCAACTTAAATTTGATGCGAATACAGAGCTGGTTGTTAAGAAGGTTCAACAAAGAGCTCATTTATTGCGTAAGCTGAATTCTTTTCATGTTTGTAATGCAGTGTTGTGTAGTTTCTACCAGGCTTTTATTGAAAGTGTCTTAACTTTTTCGTTTATTTGTTGATTTAATGGGCTGTCGCTGAGGGACAAGAATAGCCTGAAAGGCATTGTAAAAATTTGTCCAAAGATAATTGGAGTTCGACAGAGAGACTTGGTCTCCCTGTGGGAGGAAGAAAGAATCATCACTCAGTGTGATCATGTTTTGTCCAGTGAATTTACGGTAATGCCGCCAGGTCGGTGTTATATTATGCCCTTCAGTAGAACAAATCGCTATTCCAAATCTTTTATTCCTTCTGCTATCAAGCTATTAAATGCGGATAATAGTCTTTTAAAATGATTGTCACATTGTTTTTGTGTGTATATGTGTATATATGTATAGTTGTGTGTGTGGACGAGAAGGCTGCAAATGAATTGCCCTTTTGGGACTAATAAAGTACTGTGAACTGTGAACTGTGAACTGTGAGCACAAGGTACTATTAGGTGAGCACTGGATATTATATGGCAAGCACAAGATACACAAAGTATCTACCGAGCACCTGATAGCATCTTGTGCATAACTAACAGTATCGGGTGCTCACCATAGTATCTAGTGTGCACCTGATAGTAACGGGTGTTCCTCACATAGTATCTGGTGGTAATGAGATTTTTACGTAAAATACAGCACTATCAGGTGCGCATTAGGCATTATGGGGTGACCACCTGTTTCTATAAAATGCGTCCCAGATGCACATAATATCTAGAGAGCATCTGATAGCATCTGAAGCATACCTCATAGAATCGGGCGCTGATCCTATAGTATCTAGTGCTGACCTGATAGTATCTACTATCAGATACTATCAGGTGAACACTAGATACTATGTGGTGAGCACCCAATTCAATAAAATGTCCACCAGATACACATTATATCTGATAGCATCTGGTGCTTACCTGATAGTACAGGGTACTCATTACATAGTATTTAGTGCTGACCTGATAACATCTGGTGCCTATCTAATAGTATTGGGTGCTCACCAAATAGTATCTATTGTGCACCTTATAGTATCGGGTACTCACCACATAATATCTGGTATGCATGAGATTTTTACCCTGAATACAATGCTACCAGGTGTGCACTAGATACTGTGTGGTGAGCACCCAATTCTATAAAATGTGCACCAGGTGCACATACACTATATTTCCAAAAGTATTCACTCACACATCCAAATCATTGAATTAATGTGTTCCAATCACTTCCATGGCCACAGGTGTGTAAAACTAAGCACCTAGGCCTGCAGACTGCTTCTACAGACATTAGTGAAAGAATGGGTCGCTCTCAGGAGCTCAGTGAATTCCAGCGTAGTACCGTGATAGGTCTAGAAGTCCAGTCGTGACATTTCCTCACTACTAAATATTCCACAGTCAACTGTCAGTGGTATTATAACAAAATGACAGAGCGGGGTCAGCGGATGTGCACAGAGGTGAGAAACTTTCTGTAGAGTCCATCGCTACAGACATCCAGACTTCATGTGGCCTTCAGATTAGCTCAAGAACAGCGTAGAGAGCTTCATGGAATGGGTTTCCATGGCCAAGCAGCTGCATCCAAGTCTTACATCACCAAGTGCAATGCAAAGTGTCAAATGCAGTGGTGTGAAGCGCCGCCACTGGACTCTAGAGCATTGGAGACATGTTCTCTGGAGTGAATCATGCTTCTCCATCTGGTAATCTGATGGATGAGTCTGGGTTTAGCCGTTGCCAGGAGAACGGTACTTGTCTGACTACATTGTGCTGAGTGTAAAGTTTGGTGGAGGGGGGATTATGGTGTGGGTTTTTTTTTTTCAGGATTTGGGCTCGGTTCCTTAGTTCCAGTGAAAGGAACTCTTAATGCTTCAGCAGACCAAGAAATTTTGGACAATGTCATGCTCCCAACTTTGTGGGAACAGTTTGGGGACGACCCCTTCCTCTTCCAGCATGACTGACCTCAACCTGATAGAACACCTTCGGGATGAATTAGAGCGGAGACTGTGAGCCAGGCTTTCTTGTCCAACATCAGTGTCTGACCTCACAAATGCGCTTCTGGAAGAATGGTCAAAAATTCCCGTAAACATGCTCCTAAACCTTGTGGAAAGCCTTCCCAGAAGAGTTGAAGCTGTTAAAGCTGCAACGGGTGGACTGACATCATATTAAAACCTAATGGATTCACGTGTGTGAAGGCAGACGAGTGAATACTTTTGGCAATATACTGTAGTATCTAGAGATGACCTGATAGCATCTGGTAGCTACCTATGAGCATCGGGTGCTCATCTGATAGTATTTAGTGAGTACCTAAAAGCATTAGGTGCTCACCACATAGTATCTGGTGCTGACCTGATAGTATCTGGTGTGAACAAGATTTTTACTTAAAACAAACAAATGCACCACGTCTCTTCAGGGGCTCTGTATAACATGGTAAGAGGTATTACCGGTGCTGCTGTAGAAGGCCAGTCTGGAGCTGGTGTGGAACTTCTGAATGAGGAACTGAGAGAGAGAGATCCTGTCATCGGTACTCAGAGAGTTATCTCCGCTCTTCCAGTACAGCATTAGATCCTCATCTGTGTAGGCGTCTGCACACAGAGCACATCTCCTCTGTTTAAACCAGCATTAGATTAATAAGTGTGTCTTTACAGTAATTTTTCCCCACAGTGTAATTGGCTGATGTTAAATTGACATGAGCTGATATAAAATTGCATAAAATTGCTTATGTATGAAACATATCCTCAGTGCAAACAGAAAGGAAAAGATTTCAGTCAGTATAGAAGGTAAACTGAATATGAGCTCATGTAAAATTGACAAAGATTCTTGTGTAAGACATTTATATTTGACTACTAGCTTATAAGGAAGAGTGTAAGGTCTTACAGCTCTCCAGCTCCAGTGTGCAGGTCTGTGAGTCGAGAGGGAAGCGGCTGAAGTCCATGTTACAAGCTGCCGTTACTGTCACCCTGGACAACAGAAAAGAAGCAACGGTCACAGCTGCATTTCAAGACTGACCATGGCACTGTCGTAGGATGCCCCCTCTACCACAAATCAGTTTGTGAAATTTCTATCCTGCTAAATCTGCCCCTGTCAACTGCAAGTGCTACTATTGTGGAGGCGTCTAGGAGCAACAACTGCTTAGCCACTAAGCAGTAGACCACACAAATGCTGCTGAGCGCTGAAGCTCACAGTCTTCTCTTAAATCACTCAAATTGCCTCTAGAAGCAACATTAGCACAAAAACTGTGCATCAGGAGCTTCACAAAATGGGTTTCCATGGCCGTGCTAACAAAGCAGCTTCATAAAGGCTTGGCTGGGTGATTTTGGTGTGGAAGAACTTGACTCACACAGCCCTGACGTCAACCCTATCAGACACCTTTGGGATGAACTAGGACAGAGATTGCAATCCAGGCCTTCTCGTCCAATCCCCCAAATGCTCTTTTGGATGAATGGTCAAAAATTCCCACAGACACTCTCCAAAACCTTATAGGAAGCTTCTCAGTTCCTAAATGGATTCATTATTGAATAATTTTATATTATATTAATAGATTTAGAATGGGATTTCATAAGAGCTCCTGCGGGTAGGTGTCCCAATATTTTGTCCATATGGTGTATGTATGGAGAAAGCATTTCCTGAAGTGTTTCTGCCTGACTCACACAACAATGCGCTCACTATAACTATGACAATGCTGAAACCACCGCATATTATATCTCGCTTTTCAGAAAAAAACGAACTTGAAAGCATTTCTCTCTGGTAAAAAAAATAGGCTCTTTTTAAAAATGCCCACATTCTGACCACCTTATAGTCACTGGATTAGAAGTAAAATATGTGCTTGTGCACTTAGCACAATGCTAGCCAACATGGGCGTCTGATAGCTGGCATATGAGGATTGACCTTTAGCATCTTCCTCCAAGCGTGCTAAGATGTCCAGTAGGTTAGAAGCATTGTTAAAACTGTCTGGCAGGGGGTGGGGGTGGGGGTGGGCGTATTTGGCTACAACTAAAACTTGCAGGGAATATTGGGTACAAAGTGATTTGAGGAAAAAAGATAAATACTACTGACTTGGAAAGGTTTGAGGCTATTTGTATGAAGGCAGAAGTTTTAATGTAGTTTAAAGCTCACATTCATCATGCATATTGAGGTGAATGCTCTATTCCCGAATTCCTTGTGCCTTTGCTGCTTCACTGGTATAAACTTCTTAATGACTTTGTAATCACCATTTCTTCCTTTTCGGATGCAGAACTATGAGTTCTTTCACCACAACATAGTAATGTGTGTGTGTGTGTATATATATATATATATATATATATATATAAACTTAGCAATCTAATTGGGTGGGCATGGCCCCCTTGAGGCCAACCTGTGGCAATAGTACACTGTAAAACAATAATTGTGCCAACTTTATATATTTATATACTCGTTTCTTAAAGTTACTAATACATATCTAGTAGTGCATACTATTTGCTGTACAGGTCCTTGGAAATGGTCTAATCTAAGTCCACAATTCTAGTCTCATCTAAGCCATTTATTCTTTATAGTATGAAACAACTCATTTAATATATTGGACTGGCAGCTCAATGGTGATTGAACTAACCTTACTTGCTGCAGAAGTGAAAATTAGAACATAACTATGACTCATATAGTTATTCAAACCTGTTAAGCAACTTATTTTTTTTAGAGGCAGTACATTTGTATGACTTTTCCAAGCAAAGTCAACTCATTTAAGTCTACAGCGTAATTTGTGCCACAAAAAAAATCGAATAATGTTTTTGGATCATGTTTGGTACACATCACAATGACTGCGATCACAGCGTTGAGAAATCACGCTGTGAAAGTAGATGGATTAAAAGGCAGAAATAGGCAGAAACGCTGTTTGCCTCAAGGGTCATTCAAAAACATTAAAATCCTACAAATGCTTTTGCTAACATCACATTCAGTGGCATTCCAAAGTATCATAAAGAAGTGAAGAGCACAGCATTTAAAGTGGGCTTTTTACATTATGTACTCAAAAGAAAATTCAGTCATTTCCCACAAGCACTCTGGCACGCTACCATTGCTGCATCCTGATGGGGCCACTTTGAACACTCACAATCTTTTCATGAGCCTAGTGGTGTCACAATCACCATCACAGAACAGATAGAGGGTTCAGAGTAATATTCACTCTTAAAAGTAGTCAGTGTACAGCTTGTGACTCGATAGAGTTACAAGGTTCCAGGTGTGAGCAGGGCTGTTAAATTGGGTGTTTTGGGTACAATTCGCTCAGACTGGCGAATTCGGAAACTGCACCGCATGGCAGTTTTCTAACACAGTAACGACCCCAAACACACCTCCAAGATGACAACTGCCTTGCTGAAGGTAAAGGTGATGGACCGGTCAAGGATGTCTCCAGACCTAAACCCCATTGAGCACCTGTGGGGCATCCTCAAGCGGAAGGAGGAGGAGCTCAAGGTGTCTAACATCCACCAGCTCCGTGATGCCATCATTGAGGATTGGAAGAGGATTCCAATAGCAACCTGTGCAGCTCTGGTGAATTCCATGCCCAAGAGGATTAAGGCGGTGCTAGATAATAATGGTTGTCACACAAAATATTGACACTTTGAGTACAATTTGGACATGTTCACTGTGAGGTGTACTCACTTGTGTTGCCAGCTATTTAGACATTAATGGCTGTAGAGATGTTTTCAGAGGACAGTAAATCTATACTGCTATGCAAGCTGTACAGTGACTACTGTAAGTTATATCCAAGTTTCATTTCTCTAGTGTTGTCCCATGAAAAGATACAATCAAATATTTGCAGAAATGTGAGGGGTGTACTCACTTTTTTTGAGACACTGTGCATAAATAAACCTTGAGTTGATGTTCTGCCAAGCAGTGCAGTTCATTTAACAATATGCTCTGGTTGCCAAGCAACATAAAATAACAGTTTATTTCATTGCCAGCCAAAACAGCTATTAAGTACAAGCAGATTATTATTCAAGAGACATTACTGAGGAGGTTAGATCTCATATAATCCACTTCTAATCCAACAAAGAAGCGCTGACATTCCCAGAACAACACACTGACCACTAAAGAGTCCAAACCTTAACCTCATCGAAAGTGTTTGGGATTACTTGGATGGTGAGAAGCAGAAAATGCAACCAACTTCTAAAACTTTGGAGGTGTGGAAGCATATCCCTGCAGATTACTCTGAAACACTGAAGGCGAGCCTCCCAAAAAGAATGGAAACTCTAATAAAGGCTGAAAAAATGTTATGCGTAAATATGTAATTTATCTATATTTGTACACCTCCTCACCTGAGGCTGTACAGAACATGCCCATCAGGATAAACCCTGAGCATGATGTTGTCAGTGGTGGTGTCGTGGATGAAGGAACGCTTGGAGTGGACAAAGAACACATCAGGGACCCAGATCTTCTTCACCAGACGGCCATCAAAAGTCATGCTCTTGTTGGTGGTGCTGGGGAAGGAGAGTCGCTCGTCCTTCCAGTAGTGCCTCAGATACAGAGTCATGGTGAAGTCCTGAGGCAGAAGGAAGAATTTTATTGGTAAAAAAATCTCACAGTAATGCTGATCTACACTCTGTGATAGAAGAAACAGTTCAGGTTCCTTAGGGAGTTTGATGTGACATGTAAACATTGATAGTTTCTAAATATACCATTCGCTCTTTGGTCTGTAATGTCCATAAATAGAAACAGCCCATTTGCAATTGATTATTTAGTGATGTGATTACATAGATAGATAGATAGATAGATAGATAGATAGATAGGGCAGTTGTGGGCTGGAGGTTGGGGAACTGGCCCTGTGACCAGAAGGTTGCTGGTTTGATTCTCAGTGCCGACAGTCCATCACTGAGGTGTCCTTGAACAAGACCAATGCCCCGTGTGTGTGTGTGTGTGTGTGTGTGTGTGTGTTCTCCTATCAGACTACAGCAGTTTAGCTCCACCCATTTATCAAAACAGAGGATATTTAAATATAACAGTCTTAAAGGCACAGTAAGAAAAAACAGTTTGGAGGGATTAATAGGGATTAATAAAACAAGCACAAACATCTTAAGTGGACAGCAGGCTGAAAAAAGGAATCAGTCTATATAGTCAGGTCTATAAATGTTTGGATGTTGACAAAGTGTTGATATTTCAGCTGTCTGCCAGAGCATATTGGAGTTTAAATTAAAAAACGATTTTCAGCTCAAAGTGCAGCCGGTCAGCTTTAATTTGAGTCCCTATTTTGAATGGTTCCCTTGTATTTATTGATGATGTGATTGCTGACAAAAGCAGCAGGTTGAATTCTAAAGTGTATAGAGCTATACACTTTAGAATTGCTCAGATTCAGCCAAATGCTTTAAAACTCATTGAACAGCACTTCACAGTCCAGATGGACAATGACCAAAAAAATGCTCTGAAAACAACCCAAGACTTTTTAATGGCAAGAAGTGGGATGTTCTGCAATTGTCAAGTCAATTACCTGACCTCATCCAACCGAGCATGCATTTCACTTAAGGAAGCCAAACCTGGAGGTAAGAAACACCCCATGAAAAAGCTGGAGCAGTACACGTCTGCAGTAAAGACCTGGCAGAGCTTCACCAGGGGAAAAACCCAGTATCTGGTGATGTCTGTGGGTTCTACATCTCAGGCAGTCATTGACTTCAAAGGATTTGCAACCTAGTAATAAAAAGCTAAATATAATTTATGATCATGTTATTTTTCCAGTTGCTTGAATCCCCAAGAATGTGTGTCTGTAAATGATTTTAATTCCTACACCTTTTACTCAATTTAGCTATCATTATTTAATTTCAACTCCAAGATACTTTAGAGAGCTAGAACAACAACGTGCAAATATTCGTGGACCCGGCTGTAGACTTGGATCTCACATGGCCTGGGAAAGAAGCCCACAGAGCAGTACTGTTATTCTAGCACCTAACCTACAGCAGTAACATTTAAGATTTATGTTTTTGGCCTTTTTTATGAGGGTCTACCCTTTACTCATGGGCTAGTGGGACCTTTTGCTGTGCAGAACTCAGTGATATGAATGCCACTGAGAAGAGAAGGTCAGATCTTCAGACATTGTCCAGTGTATTTCTATCATCCAGTCCTGGAGACTCACAGTCTAATGAAATTTTGTTTTTTTACTGCTCAACGGATGACTCAACTTAGGAAAGGCTAAGTTATGTTAGATCCTGAAAAACATGAAACAGTGGATGGTCCAAGAATGAAGACAAAGCATCCCTTCTCTAATAAAGTATTGAAAAAGATGTTGGCTAGTCTCCTCACAGTAACACTAGGGTTACATCAGGTTTCTGACTCAAGCTACACAGGCAGCTGCAAGAAAATTGGTTGTGTTGTCTATAATCTTAAATTAAAGGTGCCCAAACAGGGTCTCCGGAGGGATTTTATAGAAGAACTATGGATGGTACCTTAAAGAGGAATCTTACAAATTTCTTCATAATGAAATTATTAAGATGTAAATAAAGTCATTCAGAGTAGTTTGATGTGAAATCTGCCATTCTAGATTGCATACATGGGTGTTGATAGGAACCAGACGTCTATTATTACAAGAAATGGTTGTGAATACTGTGCCTAATGCCCAAGTTATATGAAAGTTTTTGACAAAGTTTGCACTTGAAATGTTAAGATTCACAGCGGAGAGGTAGATGCATGGCATTTCATAGCAATTTAGTATCAGATTTACCACTATTTTACCATCATCAACATTACATACAAAGATGCATCTAGGTTCACTGGATGTTTTGGATAGTTCATAAAATTGCTAAATTTGTGTTGTAGACAGTGTGACCCCTGATTCATATCACCAACACTATAAAGACATCTGGGGCCGTGACTTTCTCTACAAGAGCCTAAAGTTTTATTCCAAACTTTTATAACCTAAGAACAGCTGAGCCAGTTTGCATTAAAGGTCCTGAAGTTACTGAATATTAAGCCTCAGTATATAACAAGCCTGGGATTTTAAAGGCTCTAAGAACCTTTCAAAGTTCTTCAGAAAAACATTTTTGTAAATAGGATGTGTATGTAAGAACTTAGCTTGATTAATACGACCACAAAAGCAGTGATCAAGTTAATAACCTCCCATGAACCCTATGCTGTGTACAAAATTGCATACCGTTCCCTGTATACTGCATACTACACCACTACATACTGTATACTGCACACTTCTCTTCATAGTATATACCACTGTAAACACCACTAGAGTGCCAACATAATGGGCTGACCCAATCAGTCCATTCTGCTGGCAGGTCTCATGACGTACCCCATTTTCCTTAGACCTCCAACCACTGCTTAGCAACTATTGCTAGCTAACTTTTAAAGGAAACTGGTACCATGACAGAGTGGAAGGTGATGCTTTTTAATCTATTTCCAAAGCCAAAAGTAAAATGTAATAAATGTCAGCTTTTTGATTTCATGTGTGGTAAATCTGTGTGGTTTCGAGAGACACTTGTTTACACCCTATGTTTTCGAAAATGTGTTTCAGTTCACTTTTATTACATGCTTATAACTTGCCTGAATAAAAAGTAGTGTGACTCTATATGGTCGTTCGTCTGAGATTAACTGGGAAGTTACTGTTTCAACTACATAATCTGTACAGTAAGTTAACAGGCATGATCTGAAGAGAATATACAGTGAGACAACCTGTTAAACTTGTAGATTGTGACAAAATCCACCTATAAAACCTACAACAGTGTTTTAGGGCCATTGTTAATAAAAGTAGTAGACTTTGAGAATAAAGTTGCAACATTTCAAGAAAAAAGTTGCAATATTTCAAGAAAAAAATTGCAAAATTTTTTGAAATATTACGACTTTATTCTCAAAATATCATACCATATGACTTTATTCTAAAATTATTATGAGTATATTCTGGAAGTCTACTATTTTTATTTTTATTATCAGTGGCCCTAAAAATCCCCCAGAACTCCCCCCAAATTCCTCTTTTCTGTACTCTTTCTAAAGTAATACAATGACAACACAAGCTAGCTAGCAAAATGCTATCATTAGCTAACATAACTGTTTTTCCCTTGTTTATTTTTACTGTGTTCTCTGCACATGCTACCCACATCTGTTTTCTGGGGGTGGGGGGGGGGTGTCAGTTGTGCTAACTTGCATTCCATACATGGGCTAACGACAGGCTTGCCGTTTATTATCTTGATCATGTTGAGTGCATCGTCACCCCTACATTGAGATCCCACTGAGTTTGTTCCCACCCTAATAGGCCTAAGTTCCAACTCAGATTTAGCCCAATACTTATCATGAGGGACGTTTGAACAACCCCATTCCCCAACTCAGTGAGAAGATAAACATTTTGTACTATGAAAACCTAGTACATTATTATTTTCCTTTAAAAGTTGTATTTTTAAAGTGTTTTGGTAACAAAATACAGTGTAAAATTATCTTACCAGTTGTATGCAAAAGGTACAGTGAACTCAAATATAGAAATACACTTTCCTGCAAATTTGAGTGCACAATTTCTGTTTATGCTTAACATATTAGAGAGAAAATAAAGCCTGAAATGACCTTGTTGTATTATGGGATGCAGAACATGACAAAAATAGGAATATTTGGCCAGGGTAGTATGTCTTTGGCATGTTGGACACATTTATGTTGGTCACTTGCTGCATAGTGTTCACTGTTTTTGGGCACAGACAGAATTGGGCAGTATATTAGGACACAGAACTAACCTTATTATTGTTTTTAACCTTAAACTATGATGAAAATACAGAGGAAAATATAGAAAAAGAAATAATCCTGTCTTTTTAGTCCATAATTTAAAGTTTTTTTTTTTGTTTTTTTTTTAAATTGTCTAGTTGTGCAGTTGGGCAACCTAAAGCCTGGGCCCATAGAGAGATCCTTGGGACTTAAGAGGTTAAAATCCCAGGCTTATTACAACTTAAGACTCACTGGAAAAACAGTACATGGGCCATTCTTATGTTAAGAGGTTGCACCAAAAGAAATTACATTACATCAACACAATGGCTTTGTTCAAGTTTTGTTCTTGTTTTGGCAATTATAGTGTTCATGCAATACATTTCTTTCATGTGCAACCACCTGACACGCTTTAATCATGTCCATTCAAAGTACCACGGTTTTTCAGCGCTTATTATTCATCACACACAAAGGCTACAATGCAAATTAGTTAAATCATGGAAATTTGATGTTTGGGCTTGCTGGTGGATTTTCAACTTCTGCATAATATATAATACAATTATTAAGTAATTCAGAGTGGTTTGATTCAGAATTGTTCATTGCAGAGAAACATACTGAGTGCATTTACTTAAAGTTTACGTCAGCTTTAAAAAAAAACAACAACATGGCGCTACTTTACCTGAAAATCTGAACATACATCGACTAGAAGATGAAGAATATTTAGATCCTTCATTTTGTCAATAATGTAGTTGGTTTCAGCGTCACTCCAAAAGTGTTTTGCTGCGTCTCACAGCAGCGCCGCTTGCTTATTTTATACTGAGAAATTCGAAAGAAATCAGAGTAAGAGTACACATACACTGAGAAATCTGACTACTGAGCTAAAATCCAGCTCTCTTTATTGGATTTCTTAATCAGATTTCTAGACCTCAGAAGGCTGATTATACGACTATTTTGAATAATCAAATAACTGCAGAAATCCGATTGTGATCTGATTATTCGGTGCATATAAACACACCCAATGACTCCGATTTGGGGTCATGATGTTTAAAAAGCAAAGACAGCCAAATTACATACTATTCAAAACAGCCATGAACATACACATCTTCTGAGGTTTTATGTGCAATGTTAATGATGGTAAAATAGTGGTAAATGAAAAGAAATGGTGTTTTAGCCTATTTACATCGATGATGTAGCATCGCTTTCAAAACTATCAGATAGCAAATTCCTAATGTTTGGCTTTCTGTGTGGTAGCTTTTACAGGCATTAAATGGACACCTGCTCCCGATCACCACCAATGTACAACCCCAATTCCAATGAAGTTGGGACGTTGTGTAAAACATAATTACAAACAGAATACGATGATTTGCAAATCCTTCTCAACTATATTCAATTGAATACACTACAAAGACAAGATATTTAATGTTCAAACAGATAAACTTTATTGTTTTTTGCAAATATTCACTCATTTTGAATTTGATGTCTGTAACACATTCCAAAGAAGTTGGGACAGGGGCAACAAAAGACTGGGAAAGTTGAGGAATGCTCAAATAACACCTGATTGGAACATTCCACAGGTGGACAGATTAATTGGAAACAGGTGAGTGTCATGATTGGGTATAAAGGGAGCATCCCTGAAAGGCTCAGTCATTCACAAGCAAGGATGGGGCGAGGTTCACCACTTTGTGAACAACTGCGTGAGCAGATAGTCCAACAGTTTAAGAACGTTTCTCAACATGCAATTACAAGGAATTTAGGGATTTCATCATCTACAGTCCATAATATCATCAAAAGATTCAGAGAATCTGGAGAAATCTCTGCAAGTAAGCGGCAAGGCAGAAAACCAACATTGAATGCCCGTGACCTTCGATCCCTCAGGCGGCACTGCATTAAAAACCGACATCATTCTGTAATGGATATTACCACATGGGCTCAGGAACACTTCAGAAAACCACTGTCAGTGAACACAGTTCGTCGCTCCATCTACAAGTGCAAGTTAAAACTCTGCCATGCAAAGCGAAAGCCATAGATCAACAACACCCAGAAACACCGCCGGCTTCTCTGGGCCGAGCTCATCTGAGATGGACTGACGCTAAGTGGAAAAGTGTCCTGTGGTCTGACGAGTCCACATTTCAAATTGTTTTTGGAAATCATCGACGTCATGTCCTCCGAGCCAAAGAGGAAAAGCACTGTCTGGATTGTTATCAGTGCAAAGTTCAAAAGCCAGCATCTCTGATGGTGTGGGGGTGTGTTAGTGCCCATGGCAGGGGTAACTGACACATCTGTGAAGGCACCATTAATGCTGAAAGGTACATACAGGTTTTGGAGCAACATATGCTGCCATCCAAGCAACGTCTTTTTCAGGGACGTCCTGCTTATTTCAGCAAGACAATGCCAAGCCACATTCTGCACGTGTTACAACAGCATGGCTTCGTAGTAAAAGAGTGCGGGTACTAGACTGGCCTGCCTGGAGTCCAGACCTGTCTCCCATTGAAAATGTGTGGCGCATTATGAAGCGCAAAATACAACAACGGAGACCCCGGACTGTTGAGCAACTGAAGTTGTACATCAAGCAAGGATAGGAAAGAATTCCACCAACAAAGCTTCAACAATTAGTGTCCTCAGTTCCCAAAAGCTTATTGAGTGTTGTTAAAAGGAAAGGAGATGTATCACAGTGGTAAACACGCCCCTGTCCCAACTTCTTTGGAACGTGTTACAGGCATCAAATTCAAAATGAGTGAATATTTGCCAAACAACATTAAAGTTTATCCGTTTGAACATTAAATATATTGTCTTTGTAGTGCATTCAATTAAATATAGATTGAAAAGGATTTGCAAATCATCGTATTCTGTTTTTATTTATGTTTTACACAATGTCCCAACTTCATTGGAATTGGGGTTGTAAACTCATTAGGTTTCTCTACAACAGAGCACATGAAACCACTCTGAAAACCTTTTGGCTACTCATTAAATTATACAGAGCTTGTGAAAAATCGATGGAATTCCCTTTAAAGGGGCTCAAGACGTATACTGTGCAGCAGATTTGGCAAGCCATGCGATATCACTGTATTCCACACCTGCAATATTACCATCTGTTGCCATGAGTTTAGCATATCTGCTTCCTCACTAGCCAAGATCACAGAATGTGCTTTGGCAGATAGGCATTTTGATTGGTCAAGTCCTCGCTCTGTCACCAGGCAAACCCCATGGACTGCGGCATCCTCAACACCCCAGCAGCTGGTTCTCCCCTGCTCCCTCCTTACCATGTTATATAACAGCAAATCTCCACTGCCACTTGTAAACATTAACACCAATACAATAAACCCAGACCCAGAGTTTTCCCATATTCCGGCACTGAGAAGCTCCGAGGGCTGAATAGACCCATGCGTGCAGCTGCTAAGCAAGGGTTGGCAAGGCTAGGCTTATAGAGTAGTGGCACAAACTGCCTGAGACCTTATTTAGAAGCCTTCCAGCAGCAGCAACTGACAGAATTTATTCATACTGTCTGCTTTAATATCGTTCTATAAAAAAGCCGTGATCCAAATTAAACGTAATCCTTGGTTGTCCTCCCACATGGAAGCTTACACAACATCATGATGACAGTTTTGCGTCCAATTTGTGGGTAAGAACAGAAGGCCGTTTTAATTTAATTACCATGCTACCAACACGTGGCCCCACATTAGAACGCAAGCTTTAGTGATCCTCAGTCACACTGTGCATTGTTTAACAGTCAAGGCAGTGAAAATCAGTTCACCTGCCCTGCTGTGTTCATACGCTCGCGTGAAAGAGGTCGCTAAGCACGAATGAACACGTCTTCGTCTTACTGTCTCAGTGTCTTATTCAAATTCAGACCTAAGAGGGAGCAAAGGGGGTTTGGCTTCATTTAGTGACAGCACTGAAGCTCAGTGGGCCATGCTTAATATTGTTTGTGGTGCACATCGGACTGCATGTTTGCCCTCAGTTTGATATAATGTGCATGGCTGAGCGTGCTGTTCCAGCATGCTACAACATCACAGCACAAATCCAAGAATCTTCTGTGGTCAGTGGCAGTAGAAAGCATCTCCTTAGTACAGAGTTTAATGTTTTGTTCTCATGTTGATCAAACATAAAGCCTAATAAAAAGGGTTTATCGGGGCGATGCCATAGAGCAGAGGTTTTTAATCTGTGTGAGGGGGCTACAGATCTTTTTTTTGCAATTTGTTATTTTTTATTGTAAAAACAGATTTGCAAATTGCATTTTTTATGGAAACTGCATTTTTAAATAAAATGTAGACATTTAACAAAATATTATAAAATATGGCTATTTTTATGGCTATATTATTTGCAAAAAGAGAGCATCATACTTAGGCCAACCTCATGTATTAGTGTGGGACAATGCTCGCTGTATTTATATTTTCAGTGCACATCAGTGTAAAATGTTCTCTTCTGTCAGAAAAAAACACGTATCTCCATTTTTGTTTTTCAGTTTTTGACATAATCTGGAAATCCGTTACATTGTATGTAAATTTCATGATGAATGGACCAAAAGAAACTTAAAGCTTAAAATGACTTGAAAGTAGGTTTTTTCCTTCTCCTGTAAAGTTACCATTTTGGAGATACAAAGTTTTCTTCTGAAACAGCGACATAGAACTCATCCATCAAGTATTAACTGTCCCAAACAAGGCTGTGCCACTTACTGGTGAGACAGTGTCCGTAAGTCAGATTGAGAAAACCAAGAAAAACAAGTATAAAGCGAAAAAAAGAAAATACAGCAAGAAACAGCAAAAGTTATCACTACAAAAACAAAAGTGATAACAAAGATACCTAATGCTCCTCAGGAAGCCAGCAAATGGTGACAGTGGGTGGGCTATTTTCATTTTAAAAAAGGAAAATGGAGCCCGAAGAGTTTCACCACCTAATCCAAGAGCTGTTTTTTTACTAAAGCCTTTGGATACAGCTTGGATATCTGTAAATCAGTTTGAGCCCCGTTTGAGCTGCTTCCGGAGATGCTTACAGCATCCGTGAAGAAGCAGAAGGCAAACAAATCCTTCTGCCATTTGTCAATAAGACCCCGTCACTGAGAAACAGCTGCTCTGTCAGCTTGGGTGTTGTCATGGCAACAACAAAAATGACAGTGATTGGTCAGTGAGTTTTTATTGCCACTGAAAGTTCACAAAAATCTAACAGAGCATGACTAATAACATCATACTTACTCCATTCGAAAAATTGTGTTTGATGTCCAAAATATTATCAGTTATACACAAGCTTGATTTAATATACTTCAAATCAACTTTTATGTCCTCAGCTAAGCTAACTCTGTCGGTGGGTATGATCATTTTCTCTTATTATTAGGGTTTATTGTGCTGTATTGCATTTTATAATTAAGCAAAACTGACAGGCCACATTATTGTATAATATTTGCATTTTAAATGATCTGATTTTAAATCTTTTGGGCCGCAAAAGATTTTGTGTTTGGCTGTGTGGGCCATGAGTGTGAAAAGGTTTGGTACCATCTGCCGTACACCTATGGTTTTATATAGAACCTTTTTGAAAAGGGTTCTATCACCTTAAAGGCTTCTTCTTTGGTTACCATACCCAGCTTGTAACAATAGAAGAACCCTTTTTGGTGCTACATAGAACCCTTTTCAAAAAGATTCTAAATAGAACTATATACCAAACATTCTCCATCAATCTGAAAAACCCCTTTAACATGCAAAGAACCATTTAAGCATGAAATAGAATCACTGACTTTACTAAAGAACACTTTAAGAACCATTCATTTTAAGTTTGTAAAAGAATCACTTCTGTCTACCCAATACACCTTTCAGTGCATGCTTCTTTTTAAAAAGCTTAGCAGAAAGCCATCAAACGAACAGTTCTTCAGGACAGAGGATCCATACTTTTCCAATCAAAAAGGGTTCTACATACCCCAAAAAAGTTTTCTGGCTTGTAACAATAGTGGAATCCTTTTCAGTGCTATATAAAACTTAAAAAAAAAAAAAAAAACTAAAGCACTTCTCCATCAACCTGAAGAACACTTCTACAGTGCAAAAAAAAAAAAACATTTAATCATGCAAAGGGTTCTTTGAGTGTTCATGGCTCGATATAGAATCATTTTCTTTGCTAAAGAACCCTTGAAGAACCATTGCACTGTAAATGTTAAAAGTTGACACTATACAAATGTTTACTGCACTTTGCCGTTACATCTCAGCATTTGCATGGACATGACTGATAAGCCTAGAGTAGGGGCAGCTAGGCTAACTATGATAAGTAATGCTAGGAAAGATCCTTTTTTGCTCTCAGTGTTGCCTCAACAAGCCAATGTTTGCATATACTGAGCAGAAAATACTTCACTACCTCTCACCTAACGTTAAGCTGTTAGATCTAGGATTAACTCACCTATTAACTTAACCCACAATGGCTAAATGATTTCTCTTTGCTTTTTAATGACTACAGCAATTTAGTTTTAATACAAAAGCAGAATTTACTTATACTCCTCTGTCTACTGCCAACTTTCTTTTGAACTGCTCTCACAGGCCATTAGCAGTATTACTGGGCCTCAAACCAAGAAAAAAAAACATCTACACTCTTTAGCAAAAAGGGTTCTATGAAGGTATTTTGGCTTGTAACAATAGTGCAACCCTTTTGGTGCGTTATAGAGCCCTTTTTAAAAAGGTTTCATATATATAACCACCTATAGAACATTTTCCATCAATCTGAAGAACCATTTTAGGATGTAAAGAACCCTTTAATCATAAAAATGGTTCTTTGAGTGTTCACAGTTCTATATAAAACCATTTTACTAAAGACCACCTTTTTTTGTCTGTTTGAACAAAAGTGTTAGCAAGAAGATAAAAAGCTTCATGACAGCAACTGGGACTACACTGGCCCAAATCCATTATGTGGAGTACACACAGAAAAATTACCAGCTAATGAGGCTATAAAACTGCCCATTAGCTTTGTTATGACAAAAACATTCCTCACCAAATCATGTGTGGCAACAAAAGTTTGCGGTCCACAGTGTAAAGAATGGCAATGTTGTTTACCAGTTGCTTCATGCAAGTCCAACTTTTTAGTAGAGAGTCTTAGTTTAGTGCTGTTATTAGCTTCAAGTACTGCTTTGTACAAAAGTAAACCACTACTAAAACCTGTCAGCTGTGATGTGGCTTCAAAAAGTGAGGCTTTTATTACAGAAAAACCTTCAGCCTTCGGGATAAAACGTTGTGCTATGTCAGGGTTTCTCAACCACTGTGCTGCAAACCACAAGTGGGCTGCGAAGCACTTTCTGGTGGTCCTTGGGCCTATATGCAGAAGAAGCAAGTGGTCCATATTAGGCCAGTGATGGTACTCTGTCATAAAAAACAGTGAAAAAGTGCTCAATAGTAAGAAAGAAATATAAAATGTTCTCAATCAGTAAACATTATTAATAGATGCCATGCCACAATGGTGCAAAAAGCAGCAACTATGATGAAGTATCAATCGTCCACTCGCATGAAAAAGCTTAATTTGCTACCATTCTGCCTGATTTCTTGTATAAAGAAACTTATGTTTGCCTAATCTTTTGAACTTGTTTAGTTTTAATGTTTACTGATTCACAAAGCATGTTGTGGCAATTGAAAATTGCTGCGCTGAAAATTTCCCAAAAAGTATGGGATAGATAGCAAGTATGTTATCTAGCTTGTATAATAGCTAATCCAGCTGAAGGTGTAACTCACTAGAGCTTCAGCTAGTTTAACAACTCAGATCAATAAGATAATACATGAGCATAATTCGCATATTCTGGCTAGCATATTTGCTATGCAAACTACAGACAAGCCAGCCATTTCAAGCTGTTTTGCCTCTTTCCTTTAAACACTGCATTTACTGCATGCAGTTCTGCCCATTAAACTGAAGGTTTTTCTTAATGAAAGGCTCGTTATTTCAAGCAGTATGGATCCTGGTAGAGCTATGAGTTGCAGCAGAAATGCATGGATGAAAGGTGTACACAGCTTAAAAGACTATACTAACATGTCAGCTGTCTAATTGTGAGTAGGCTAAGTGTAAATATAGCCACACTACAGACAAATTGTTATCTGACTGCTCAGACGTGTCTAGATGTGGTTTGAAATGTGTTTGAGATGCAGCACAACCAAGTGGAAATGTATCTTGTTTGTCAAGCTGTGTACAGAATCTCTACTCCTTCTACGTATAGTCATTACTGCACAGAACTGTTTCATTATGGAAATAAATCACAGACAACCAAACAAGAGCTGCATACATCATTCTCTATTGCCTTTTACACCATAAGCATAATAAAAACTGAAGCCATCTCGACTTTTACTTCTTATAATATGCATAACTGGGCAGAACAAAGTGTATGTGGAGTCTGGACATCATCAGTTAGGACATTCCAGAAGAGAATTCGGTAACACATTATTGTAAGTGGTCCTTTGTAAATAATTAATAAAGTCTCAGATTATCAGTAACATATCAACAACATATCAGTAGCAGTAGTGCAGCATCTGAATACAACATGGTAAATAGCTTGAGTGCATTAAGTGAGTAGTATTGTTGATTGTTATGTATTGTTGATATGCTACATAAAGTAGATCTAATATGTTACTTTCATTAAGCAAAACCTAACCCTGCCCCTAATCCTAACCTTAACCTCACTTCTAAACGTAACCCTCACTCTGGCCCTAATCTTGACCCTAACCTTATCCTAAATCCAAAACCTAATCCTTTACCCCTGCTCTGGCCCTAATCCTAATCTTGACCCTAACCTCAACCCAAAAAGTAATCTTCATCCTCATTCTGGCCCTAATCCTAACCTTAACTTAATGACAAGTATGATGACAAGTTTGGGTGTTATTGACTCACCATGTCCACTTCTGAGATGCTGTCCAAGCTCTCCACCTGGACATCCACGCCAACTGGGACTGCTGGACCTGCAGGCAAAATCAAAGTTGTGGATATTAATTACTGTACAGTGAGTATCATGCCTATCATGACATCCTTTCAGACTCATAGTGTTGAGTTGTTTTCTAACAGTGGAAAGATGAACAAAAACATGGGGATGATTTCAGATCTGAACCAAGAATAGAGCTTTATTTTCTCCTCTCTGTCAAAGATGAAAGCTTTAAGTACTGTTTATCTGATGGGGACAGTTTTGGTCAGTCTTGCATGGTTGTTAGACCTTGCAGTTTCATTTTCTCTCTAGCTTTTAATGTGTTTTTTCCCCTGTAGTTTGGAAAACTACTTTTTTTTTACTTATTTGCCTTTGATTTTCTTCTTTATGCGAGTGGATTATCTACTCAGTCTAACCGTACCATATATATGGTTGAGAGGCAACAGAATATGTATACGGAATACAGAAATTCTGTAAGTAAGTAAGTAAGTAAGTAAACATTTATTTATATAGCACTTTTCTAAGCACAGCTACAAAGTGCTTCACAAACAACAAGTACTAAAAATAGAATGATAAAACAAAACAGATACATATAACTATAAAAATAGTACAGCTACATTCATAAACAACATAAAACTGACATAAAACCATAAAAACAATGCAGCACTATCCAATAAATAACAAAAGCATCACCTGTGACCAAAAGCTAATGAATAGAGATGCGTCTTGAGTCTTCCTTTAAAAATGTCCTTTGATCCAGCTAGTCTAACATCCAAAGGCAGAGCATTCCACAACTTGGGGGCATACACAGAAAAAGCACAATCTGTACACAGTCCAAGTTATATTTTGTAAAGGCAGTATTCAGCACATGGGTACTTTTCACATTGTTAGAAAAATATTTTTAGAATACTTAACACTGAATAAAAAACAATGCACAACTAATGCATGTTTAACTATTAACTCTTAGCTATGGCATGTAGCAAACAAGATCATTTGACAAATTTTAATGAGGACCTCAGTTAATGATTCTTTACAAACACTACTAAACCTACTAAAGCCTGAGTAGACTGACAAACCACTGTGATAATCAGTTATTAATCTCAGTGTTACTGAGCTCTACTAAAGCCTAAGTAGACTGATAAATCAATGTGATGATCAGTTATTAATCTCAGTGTTACTGAGCTCTGCTAAAGCCTGAGTAGACTGATAAATCAATGTGATGATCAGTTATTAATCTCAGTGTTACTGAACTCTGCTAAAGCCTGAGTAGCCTGATAAATCAATGTGATGATCAGTTATTAATCTCAGTGTTACTGAGCTCTGCTAAAGCCTGAGTAGACTGATAAATCAATGTGATGATCAGTTATTAATCTCAGTGTTACTGAGCTCTGCTAAAGCCTGAGTAGACTGATAAACCAATGTGATGATCAATTATTAATCTGTGTTACTGAGCTCTGCTAAAGCCTGAGTAGACATAAATCAATGTGATGATCAGTTATTAATCTCAGTGTTACTGAGCTCTGCTAAAGCCTAAGTAGACTGATAAATCAATGTGATGATCAGTTATTAATCTCAGTGTTACTGAGCTCTGCTAAAGCCTGAGTAGACTGATAAATCAATGTGATGATCAGTTATTAATCTCAGTGTTACTGAGCTCTGCTAAAGCCTGAGTAGACTGATAAATCAATGTGGTGATCAGTTATTAATCTCAGTGTTACTGAGCTCTGCTAAAGCCTGAGTAGACTGATAAATCAATGTGATGATCATTTATTAATCTCAGTGTTACTGAGCTCTGCTAAAGCCTGAGTAGACTGATAAATCAATGTGGTGATCAGTTATTAATCTCAGTGTTACTGAGCTCTGCTAAAGCCTGAGTAGACTGATAAATCAATGTGATGATCAGTTATTAATTGCAGTGTCATGTCTCTGCTAAAGCCTGAGTAGACCGATAAATCAATTCTGAGGGATGACCTAACTAATAATGTTAGCAGTGGACATGCTTGTGAGTAATAAGTTTTGCATTAGTGTTGTACTATATTGCTATATAATCCCATCTACCTTACCAACACATATTCTAAATATATTAAATATATTCTGAACATGTATTTTAAAAGAGCACTTTAGGGCAGTGTGTTCAGCATTCAGCTATTACTATTTTTTCAAAGTATTTTGCCCAACCATATATATGCACATACAAATATGACTTCTGTTGCCTACTGCATCATTATAATCCTTCTTAGCATGCTATACAGAGTGAAAGCAGTGTGGTTATATGGCTGCTGTTTCCATCTTGCTTAATCTGGGCTCTCTGTTGAGATCAGCTTCTTGCTATCTTAATAGAAGACCAGATCAAAGTCTAGGCCAGAAACTTTAACAACGTGTTTTTCACTGTGCTGGACTGCTGATACTGAAGCCGTTTGTAAGGCCTGAGGCCTTTGTAAGGGCTACTGAAAAGACTGTCTTGCTCTCGTTAGGCTCAGTATACGGTCCCTTTGATCAGCTGTGAATTATAAACAAGGGAGCATGTGGGCTAATTACATTTACATGATTTTCAGCCAGCCGGCTGGTTGGGGTCAGCTACTTCAAACACTCATTAAGTCACATTCAGAAGAGGATCATTTGAAACTTACTTCAGGCGTCAAACAAAATCGTAAAGAAAACAGTGAATCAATGTTTATTCAGCAAAAAATGGACACAAGATATGAGTCTTTTACCCTTTCAGCCCGCCAAACTGAGATAAAGTACCTAGATAGCCAGCTAGCTACCCTGCTAACTTTAGCAATTAGCTTGATGTCCTGATTTTGTCATTTTAGTATCTATTCTCTCCACTGTAAAGATGATTTGAAGGCAGCTAGCATAGTTATATGGATGTCCGTCCCCAAAAATCCAACTTAAAGCAGTTATAGTTTTGCACATGTTCCTCCTACTTTCAAGATACATAATCAGAAGGTGGGTTCTCTACTCTTTAAACTGGAAAAGCTGAAGCTAGAGGCTACTTCAGCGGCTCTGTAGGATGTAGGCAAGCATGTTTACAACTGACATAATGACGGTTTCATATTTATTATTCGGTAACTGCTATGAATTATTCAGTAACTATCAAACTAATATGTAAGTTATGTAGTTATGAGAGCGAGAAATGGAAAAACATCAGGAACTAATGTTGGACACTTTACAAACATGCTTTTCCGCTAAAGTCTTTAATATAAAGGTTGTTCAGTGGTTCTTGGCTTGGCTGTACAGTTCTAGGAAAAATGTTTAATTGGTACAGAACCGTTACATTATATGGAGATGCTTTAAGCTAAAAGGTTGTTCACCCTTTCAGGTCATTTACAAAAGTGGTTCTTTAAAAAAAACATCAATCAAGAGGTTCTATAGGACAGCAATTCTCAGACTCTGTGAAGCCAGGCATCTCTTCAGTGTGAGAAAAATCCCTATTGATTTTATTAATTATAGTCCCGCTGTTTGTTAGAGACATTAGACAAATGTAGACCATCATATTTGCTTGAAGGGAGCTGGAGCTGTTAGTAACCCACTGAGTTTCTACATGAGACACCCCTGGTGCTTTCTTGATTATGGACAGGCTCACCAGTCTGCCTGAAGATGGTTTTCCTTTTTTGTTAGGCTTGTGAAGTTCTGAGATGGTTTGTAACCAGATGATGCTGTAGTTTGGCCAGATTCACGGCATTGTTTACAAGAACCTTGAGACACATCTACTGTCCTTTGTCTCAGTAAAATAACCTTCAGTGCAACAGTCATTGTACTGCTGAAATGTATGGGCTACCTTTGTTTTGGGCATATTATGTGGTGGAAGTCGTCCTCAGTGCTGTCAAGCCATTTCAAAAAACAAAATCAAGCACCCCAGGCAGATCATAAGTAAAATCGCATAAGTCAATTCTGAAGTTGATACACATGCATTTACTTATGCTGTACTACTGTAACTACTGTAACCTATCTATAACACTGAATACATCACCAGTACTCACACTGTGGATACATGTTAGCTAGTGTGCAACTACACAGTTATTAAGTGGGACCAACATGGTGACACTGTCACATGACAGAACACATTACAACCAGAACTTTGGTTAGTTTACCACATCACAACACTAGCATATGACTACAGCTAGCTAAATGCTGACACAATGTCAGTAACATCTGAAACAATGAACACATCATTAATAAATACATTGTTTTTACATACATTGTAAGTTCTAACTACACGTTTGTTACAGATACTTACTATAAAGTGGGATTGATCCTATTTTTTCCCTTTCTAGCATTTTTGTGGCATAACAGAACACACAGTATATACACAGAGAACCTCTTCCAAATATAAAATAAATACATTCAAATGTAATAAATGTCCAGGGGGTGAAAAAAAAACCTTCAAAGTAGAGCATACATCACTAAACGTAATTAAAATGGTACAAAAAAAGCTCCCAAGTCTTATAGTATCTCCACTAGGTGTGTTAGTCCAATAGCAAGCTTCTGTGATTTCTCTACTTCAGGATAATTAAGAAAAGGGTCCCAGAAATAGAAAGAACTGTAAAATGCATGATTTAAAGCACCTGATAGAGCTTCTCTAGGAATAAAGCATTTCACTAACCTGACCCACTGAACTGTAGACAGAGTATGCTTTGAAGCCCACTGTAGCAGAGCACATTTGCGAGAACAAAGAAGAAGAATATGCAGGCGACCACTTTTTAAAACAGTGGGAATTCCTCACTGATCTCTAATATACAGGCTTTAGGCCTCAGCTGTAAAGAATAGCGAAATATTGTTTTTAATAAGTTCTCAACAATCTTGGACCAGAAACCACATCCTTCCATTACTCATCATGAACTATAATACCATGGTCAACCTCCCATATAGCTTTTATCTTACTAGCATTGTCAGTATGACAGTCTAGCAGTGCCTTATAAAGTTCTCGTGATGCTGATCGAGGTGTATTAAAATCTGTCAATATTTTCTCAACTGAAAAATGTGTGAGTATCTTATTTATAAAGTTGCAAATCCAGTAATAAGATACAAAGCTCTTCTAATGGATATGATATTTAACTGCACTTTGGCCTAATGACAGAATTCTTCCGCTTTCTGTAGTATCACCTATGACGTTAAAATCAATTGACCCCAATTTGTGGACCACTTTCAGGAACCCACAGTGGTTTCTCTATGACATTATGTGTAGTAGCTTTATTTTAAGAGCATACTTGAGTTTGTACCAATTATGTCCAAATATGCCCAGTCGATCTCTACTATACAGGCTTTAGGCCTAAGTCTTAAAGTACAGCAAAATATTCATGAATAAGTTCTCTAACAATGTTGGACCAGAAACCAGAAACCTTCCATTACTCATCATTAACTCTAATACCATGTTCAACCTCCCAAAAAGCTTTTACCTTACTGGCAGTTGTTGTGATGTTAATCAAGCTGTATTAAAATCTTCCTCAACTGACAATAGCCCAAGACCATCATAAAGCTGTGAATCTGGTAATAAGATACAAACCTCTTGTAATGGATATGATACTTAACTGCACTTTGGCCTAATAACAGAATTCTTCAGCCTTGACGTTAACATCAATTGACCCCAATTTGTGGGCCACTTGAGGGAACCCACAGTGGTTCCTCTACAGCATTATGCATAGTAGCTTTATTTTAAGAGTGTACTTGAGACTCATTTGTGCCAATTATGTCCAAATGCGCCCAGTTGACATGGGTTACAGCCAGTACTATCTATTAGCCGATAGGCGGTTCAGCTCTAAAATATCTCTGTTTTAAACACATGAATCACACCTACGTGTGCTGACATTCTCCCAGCACGTGGGCTAGTGATCTCATCTCTGATCCGTCATGCCATTGTGCCAGCTTGCTGACTCTATTATGCAACGCGTGGCAAAGCCCATCATTAGTCTCTCTGTTACCTGGAAGCGGTGACATTAACTCTCCTGCCCCGTTCCAGCTGTGTGCCCAGGGACTCCACACTGGCACCATATGCCACCTATCAGCTCTCCACGCTACCACGTATTTGGGAGGCAGCTGAGCATAGCCTGCAGCTGTAAGGCACCTGCCTAGTGTCTCCCCACTGGTCTGTGATCAGTACAGCTGCCTAATTTGTAACAGTTAAAGGTCAGAGACTGGATTGCCGAAAGCGTTCCCCGATCGGTGCCGTAGGACCACCTGCCACCTGCTGATAGGAACACCCGAGCGTGCCGGCTCTGATCTTGGATCAGTGCCTGGAGAGTGAACTCTGGATTAGACCAGTGGATTGGGTTTGTTATTTAAGAGACGATTTAATTCCCTTTACAGTGATTACACAGGAATTCCATCTGCTGTTTCAAATGAAGGGTAACAAGTTCAGAGAGGAAGGGGAGAGATGAAGAGCATCCTCGGGTCACTCCAAGGTCTCTCACCCCTCTACGGACTCTTCGTAATCAGACCAGTTGAACAAAATGTCAAGAAATCCCCAAGAAAACATCAGACTGACTGCCTTGTGTGTGTTATGTGAGTAACAACAATCAAATATTTTGTCGCCCACATAAAGGAGGTTTTACGCCTCTTGGCTCAGTTAAGCTGATGCATGGAATCAAGAGGGGCATAATTGCTTGGAAGGGTATTATAATGTAGACAGAGAGAGAGAGAGAGAGAGAGAGAGAGTGACAGAGGGAGAGAGAAAGAGGGAGAGGGAGGGAGAGAGAAAGAGGGAGAGGGAGGGAAGAGTCGGCCAAGGATGAGAAGGTCACATAAGGACTCAGCTCATCTGAGTTTGTTACTTCTTATTTCAACATTCTTCCAGAGCATCATGCTTGAGGCAAGGAAGCATTTCGGAAAATCATATTCATACTCATACAGTTTCGGTCATTCATATTCATACTCCTAATAACCACTTGAAGCATGGCATGATTTTTTTTTTGTGTGTGTTATTTGGAAACAAGCCAGGGCAAGCTGAAATGCCTCTCAGCTATGATTATATAGGTGAAAAACCTCCTCAATCTCACAAGCCTTCATCATGACTGATTCACTGTAGGGTTACCCACATTGCAATCACTCAGACGATGGCTAAAGGACAAAAACAGCATGTGGAAGCCAAAGAAGAAGCACTAATAATAGCCAGAGCTATTGAAACTGCACCAGTAGACTAATTCTATAGGGAGGAATGAGGTAAATGATCACGTTATATTAGCTGTTGACTTTGACAGAAAAGGCATGGTTTGGATGTAGGAGAAAAACTTTTAATAGGTATAATGTAGAGCATAACAGCTATATGTAAGGTTTTCAGCCATACTTTTATACCCTTAAAAAAGTGTCTCTTGGAGGGCTCTTCAAAGGAAATGGATATTTACACTGATCAGGTATAACATTATGACCACCTCCTTGTTTCTACGCTCATTGCCCATTTTATCAGCTCCACTTACTGTATAGAAGCACTTTGTAGTTCTACAGTTACAGACTGTAGTCCATCTGTTTCTCTGATACTTTGTAAGCCCCCTTTTACCCTGTTCTTCAGAGTTCTTCCCTCACAGAGCAGGTATTATTGAACAAACTGAAACACCAAAACCATTTCATCCCAGTCAAACTGAAACTCTAAAACCATTTCATCCCAGTCAAACTGAAACACTAAAACCATTTCATCCCAGTCAAACTGAAACACTAAAACCATTCCATCCCAGTCAAACTGAAACACTAAAACCATTTCATCCCAGTCAAACTGAAACACCAAAACCATTTCATCCCAGTCAAACTGAAACACCAAAACCATTTCATCCCAGTCAAACTGAAACACCAAAACCATCCCATTCCAGTCAAACTGAAACACCAAAACCATCCCATCCCAGTCAAACTGAAACACTAAAACCATTTCATCCCAGGCAAACTGAAACACCAAAACCATTTCATCCCAGTCAAACTGAAACACTAAAACCATTTCATCCCAGTCAAACTGAAACACTAAAACCATTTCATCCCAGTCAAACTGAAACACTAAAACCATTCCATCCCAGTCAAACTGAAACACCAAAACCATTTCATCCCAGTCAAACTGAAACACCAAAACCATTTCATCCCAGTCAAACTGAAACACCAAAACCATCCCATTCCAGTCAAACTGAAACACCAAAACCATCCCATCCCAGTCAAACTGAAACACTAAAACCATTTCATCCCAGTCAAACTGAAACACCAAAACCATTTCATCCCAGTCAAACTGAAACACCAAAGCCATTTCATCCCAGTCAAACTGAAACACTAAAACCATTCCATCCCAGTCAAACTGAAACACCAAAACCATTTCATCCCAGTCAAACTGAAACACCAAAACCATCCCATCCCAGTCAAACTGAAACACTAAAACCATTTCATCCCAGTCAAACTGAAACACCAAAACCATTTCATCCCAGTCAAACTGAAACACCAAAGCCATTTCATCCCAGTCAAACTGAAACACCAAAACCATTCCATCCCAGTCAAACTGAAACACTAAAACCATTCCATCCCAGTCAAACTGAAACACCAAAACCATCCCATTCCAGTCAAACTGAAACACCAAAACCATCCCATCCCAGTCAAACTGAAACACTAAAACCATTTCATCCCAGTCAAACTGAAACACCAAAACCATTTCATCCCAGTCAAACTGAAACACCAAAGCCATTTCATCCCAGTCAAACTGAAACACTAAAACCATTCCATCCCAGTCAAACTGAAACACCAAAACCATTTCATCCCAGTCAAACTGAAACACCAAAACCATCCCATCCCAGTCAAACTGAAACACCAAAACCATTTCATCCCAGTCAAACTGAAACACTAAAACCATTTCATCCCAGTCAAACTGAAACACCAAAACCATTTCATCCCAGTCAAACTGAAACACTAAAACCATTTCATCCCAGTCAAACTGAAACACTAAAACCATTTCATCCCAGTCAAACTGAAACACTAAAACCATTTAATCCCAGTCAAACTGAAACTCCAAAACCATCCCATCCCAGTCAAACTGAAACACCAAAACCATTTCATCCCAGTCAAACTGAAACACTAAAACCATTTCATCCCAGTCAAACTGAAACACCAAAACCATCCCATCCCAGTCAAACTGAAACACTAAAACCATTTCATCCCAGTCAAACTGAAACACCAAAACCATTTCATCCCAGTCAAACTGAAACATTAAACCATTTCATCCCAGTCAAACTGAAACACTAAAACCATTTCATCCCAGTCAAACTGAAACACCAAAACCATTTCATCCCAGTCAAACTGAAACACCAAAACCATTTCATCCCAGTCAAACTGAAACACTAAAACCATTTCATCCCAGTCAAACTGAAACACTAAAACCATTTCATCCCAGTCAAACTGAAACACTAAAACCATTTCATCCCAGTCAAACTGAAACTCCAAAACCATCCCATCCCAGTCAAACTGAAACACCAAAACCATTTCATCCCAGTCAAACTGAAACACTAAAACCATTTCATCCCAGTCAAACTGAAACACCAAAACCATCCCATCCCAGTCAAACTGAAACACCAAAACCATTTCATCCCAGTCAAACTGAAACACTAAAACCATTTCATCCCAGTCAAACTGAAACACCAAAACCATTTCATCCCAGTCAAACTGAAACATTAAACCATTTCATCCCAGTCAAACTGAAACACTAAAACCATTTCATCCCAGTCAAACTGAAACACCAAAACCATTTCATCCCAGTCAAACTGAAACACCAAAACCATTTCATTCCAGTCAAACTGAAAAACTAAAACCATTTCATCCCAGTCAAACTGAAACTCCAAAACCATCCCATCCCAGTCAAACTGAAACACCAAAACCATTTCATCCCAGTCAAACTGAAACACTAAAACCATTTCATCCCAGTCAAACTGAAACACTAAAACCATTTCATCCCAGTCAAACTGAAACATTAAACCATTTCATCCCAGTCAAACTGAAACACTAAAACCATTCCATCCCAGTCAAACTGAAACACCAAAACCATTTCATCCCAGTCAAACTGAAACACCAAAACCATTTCATCCCAGTCAAACTGAAACACTAAAACCATTTCATCCCAGTCAAACTGAAACACTAAAACCATTTCATCCCAGTCAAACTGAAACTCCAAAACCATCCCATCCCAGTCAAACTGAAACACCAAAACCATTTCATCCCAGTCAAACTGAAACATTAAACCATTTCATCCCAGTCAAACTGAAACACTAAAACCATTTCATCCCAGTCAAACTGAAACATTAAACCATTTCATCCCAGTCAAACTGAAACACTAAAACCATTCCATCCCAGTCAAACTGAAACACCAAAACCATTTCATCCCAGTCAAACTGAAACACCAAAACCATTTCATCCCAGTCAAACTGAAACACTAAAACCATTTCATCCCAGTCAAACTGAAACACTAAAACCATTTCATCCCAGTCAAACTGAAACACTAAAACCATTCCATCCCAGTCAAACTGAAACACCAAAACCATTTCATCCCAGTCAAACTGAAACACCAAAACCATTTCATCCCAGTCAAACTGAAACACTAAAACCATTTCATCCCAGTCAAACTGAAACACCAAAACCATTTCATCCCAGTCAAACTGAAACACTAAAACCATTTCATCCCAGTCAAACTGAAACTCCAAAACCATCCCATCCCAGTCAAACTGAAACACCAAAACCATTTCATCCCAGTCAAAGTGAAACACTAAAACCATTTCATCCCAGTCAAACTGAAACACCAAAACCATCCCATTCCAGTCAAACTGAAACACCAAAACCATCCCATCCCAGTCAAACTGAAACACTAAAACCATTTCATCCCAGTCAAACTGAAACACCAAAACCATTTCATCCCAGTCAAACTGAAACACCAAGACCATTTCATCCCAGTCAAACTGAAACACCAAGACCATTTCATCCCAGTCAAACTGAAGGACTAAAACCATTTCATCCCAGTCAAACTGAAACACCAAGACCATTTCATCCCAGTCAAACTGAAACACTAAAACCATTTCATCCCAGTCAAACTGAAACACCAAAACCATTTCATCCCAGTCAAACTGAAACACTAAAACCATTCCATCCCAGTCAAACTGAAACACTAAAACCATTTCATCCCAGTCAAACTGAAACACCAAGACCATTTCATCCCAGTCAAGCTGAAACACCAAGACCATTTCATCCCAGTCAAACTGAAAGACTAAAACCATTTCATCCCAGTCAAACTGAAACACCAAGACCATTTCATCCCAGTCAAACTGAAAGACTAAAACCATTTCATCCCAGTCAAACTGAAACTCCAAAACCATCCCATCCCAGTCAAACTGAAACACCAAAACCATTTCATCCCAGTCAAACTGAAACATTAAACCATTTCATCCCAGTCAAACTGAAACACTAAAACCATTTCATCCCAGTCAAACTGAAACACCAAAACCATTTCATTCCAGTCAAACTGAAAAACTAAAACCATTTCATCCCAGTCAAACTGAAACTCCAAAACCATCCCATCCCAGTCAAACTGAAACACCAAAACCATTTCATCCCAGTCAAACTGAAACACCAAAACCATCCCATTCCAGTCAAACTGAAACACTAAAACCATTTCATCCCAGTCAAACTGAAACACCAAAACCATTTCATCCCAGTCAAACTGAAACACCAAAACCATTTCATCCCAGTCAAACTGAAACACTAAAACCATTTCATCCCAGTCAAACTGAAACACTAAAACCATTTCATCCCAGTCAAACTGAAACATTAAACCATTTCATCCCAGTCAAACTGAAACACTAAAACCATTCCATCCCAGTCAAACTGAAACACCAAAACCATTTCATCCCAGTCAAACTGAAACACCAAAACCATTTCATCCCAGTCAAACTGAAACACTAAAACCATTTCATCCCAGTCAAACTGAAACACCAAAACCATTTCATCCCAGTCAAACTGAAACACTAAAACCATTTCATCCCAGTCAAACTGAAACTCCAAAACCATCCCATCCCAGTCAAACTGAAACACCAAAACCATTTCATCCCAGTCAAACTGAAACACTAAAACCATTTCATCCCAGTCAAACTGAAACACCAAAACCATCCCATTCCAGTCAAACTGAAACACCAAAACCATCCCATCCCAGTCAAACTGAAACACTAAAACCATTTCATCCCAGTCAAACTGAAACACCAAAACCATTTCATCCCAGTCAAACTGAAACACCAAAACCATTTCATCCCAGTCAAACTGAAAGACTAAATCCATTTCATCCCAGTCAAACTGAAACACTAAAACCATTCAATCACAGTCAAACTGAAACACTAAAACCATTTCATCCCAGTCAAACTGAAACACCAAGACCATTTCATCCCAGTCAAACTGAAACACTAAAACCATTTCATCCCAGTCAAACTGAAACTCCAAAACCATCCCATCCCAGTCAAACTGAAACACCAAAACCATTTCATCCCAGTCAAACTGAAACATTAAACCATTTCATCCCAGTCAAACTGAAACACTAAAACCATTTCATCCCAGTCAAACTGAAACACCAAAACCATTTCATCCCAGTCAAACTGAAACACCAAAACCATTTCATCCCAGTCAAACTGAAACATTAAACCATTTCATCCCAGTCAAACTGAAACACTAAAACCATTTCATCCCAGTCAAACGGAAACACTAAAACCATTTCATCCCAGTCAAACTGAAACACCAAAACCATTTCATCCTAGTCAAACTGAAACACCAAAACCATTTCATCCCAGTCAAACTGAAACACTAAAACCATCCCATCCCAGTCAAACTGAAACACCAAAAACCATTTCATCCCAGTCAAATTGAAACACTAAAACCATTTCATCCCAGTCAAACTGAAACACCAAAACCATTTCATTCCAGTCAAACTGAAACACTAAAACCATTTCATCCCAGTCAAACTGAAACTCCAAAACCATCCCATCCCAGTCAAACTGAAACACCAAAACCATTTCATCCCAGTCAAACTGAAACACCAAAACCATCCCATTCCAGTCAAACTGAAACACCAAAACCATCCCATCCCAGTCAAACTGAAACATTAAACCATTTCATCCCAGTCAAACTGAAACACAAAAACCATTTCATTCCAGTCAAGCTGAAACACTAAAACCATTTCATCCCAGTCAAACTGAAACACCAAAACCATTTCATCCCAGTCAAACTGAAACACTAAAACCATTTCATCCCAGTCAAACTGAAACATTAAACCATTTCATCCCAGTCAAACTGAAACACTAAAACCATTCCATCCCAGTCAAACTGAAACACCAAAACCATTTCATCCCAGTCAAACTGAAACATTAAACCATTTCATTCCAGTCAAACTGAAACACCAAAACCATCCCATCCCAGTCAAACTGAAACATTAAACCATTTCATCCCAGTCAAACTGAAACACTAAAACCATTTCATCCCAGTCAAACTGAAACACTAAAACCATTTCATCCCAGTCAAACTGAAACACTAAAACCATTTCATCCCAGTCAAACTGAAACATTAAACCATTTCATCCCAGTCAAACTGAAACACTAAAACCATTTCATCCCAGTCAAACTGAAACACTAAAACCATTTCATTCCAGTCAAACTGAAACACCAAAACCATTTCATTCCAGTCAAACTGAAACACCAAAACCATTTCATCCCAGTCAAACTGAAACACTAAAACCATTTCATCCCAGTCAAACTGAAACACTAAAACCATTTCATCCCAGTCAAACTGAAACATTAAACCATTTCATCCCAGTCAAACTGAAACACCAAAACCATTTCATCCCAGTCAAACTGAAACACTAAAACCATTTCATCCCAGTCAAACTGAAACACTAAAACCATTCCATCCCAGTCAAACTGAAACACCAAAACCATTTCATCCCAGTCAAACTGAAACACTAAAACCATTTCATTCCAGTCAAACTGAAACACCAAAACCATTTCATCCCAGTCAAACTGAAACACTAAAACCATTTCATCCCAGTCAAACTGAAACACTAAAACCATTTCATCCCAGTCAAACTGAAACACTAAAACCATTTCATCCCAGTCGAACTGAAACATTAAACCATTTCATCCCAGTCAAACTGAAACACTAAAACCATTCCATCCCAGTCAAACTGAAACACCAAAACCATTTCATCCCAGTCAAACTGAAACACCAAAACCATCCCATCCCAGTCAAACTGAAACACTAAAACCATTTCATCCCAGTCGAACTGAAACATTAAACCATTTCATCCCAGTCAAACTGAAACACTAAAACCATTCCATCCCAGTCAAACTGAAACACCAAAACCATTTCATCCCAGTCAAACTGAAACACTAAAACCATTTCATCCCAGTCAAACTGAAACACCAAAACCATCCCATCCCAGTCAAACTGAAACACCAAAACCATTTCATCCCAGTCAAACTGAAACACTAAAACCATTTCATCCCAGTCAAACTGAAACACTAAAACCATTTCATCCCAGTCAAACTGAAACACTAAAACCATTTCATCCCAGTCAAACTGAAACACCAAAACCATTTCATCCTAGTCAAACTGAAACACCAAAACCATCCCATCCCAGTCAAACTGAAACACTAAAACCATTTCATCCCAGTCAAACTGAAACACCAAGACCAATTCATCCCAGTCAAACTGAAACACCAAAACCATCCCATCCTAGTCAAACTGAAACACCAAGACCATTTCATCCCAATCAAACTGAAACACCAAGACCATTTCATCCCAGTCAAACTGAAACACCAAAACCATTTCATCCCAGTCAAACTGAAACACCAAAACCATTTCATCCCAGTCAAATTGAAACACTAAAACCATCCCATCCCAGTCAAACTGAAACACCAAAACCATTTCATCCCAGTCAAACTGAAACACCAAAACCATTTCATCCCAGGCAAACTGAAACACCAAAACCATTTCATCCCAGTCAAACTGAAACACCAAAACCATCCCATCCCAGTCAAACTGAAACACCAAAACCATTTCATCCCAGTCAAACTGAAACACTAAAACCATCCCATCCCAGTCAAACTGAAACACTAAAACCATTTCATCCCAGTCAAACTGAAACACCAAAACCATTTCATCCCAGTCAAACTGAAACACCAAGACCATTTCATCCCAGTCAAACTTAAACACCAAAACCATTTCATCCCAGTCAAACTGAAACACCAAAACCATTTCATCCCAGTCAAATTGAAACACTAAAACCATCCCATCCCAGTCAAACCAAAACACTGCAATTATTAGTCTAGTCAAACTGAAACACCAAACCATTCCATTCCACTCAAATGGAAATGCTAAAACCATTCAATCCCAGTCAAGCTGAACCAACAAAACCATTCCTCCAGGTCCAACCGAAACACCAAAACTAATCTCCACAACGATGCAAAACACTACAATTATAGCTCTAGTAACACTGAAACGCCAAACCATTCCATTCCAGTCAAATGGAAATGCCAAACCATTCCATCCCAGTCAAATTGGAACACCAAAATCACTCCTCCAGGTCCAACTGAAACACCAAAACTAACCCAGTTATTTTTCGCATCAAATTGTTTTAACAAAGTGATCTAAATCAAGCAATAATGAAGGTCAGGTGAGTAACACAGACAACCAAAGTAAAGGATTTGTCCACTGTCTCTCAGGCCTGCAACACTCGGAAGGAGGTACACTGTGGGAGCATGTACAGGAACGTGACACATCGCGCTGCTATGCTTTGGTGCCTGTCTAAGACACGCCGATTACATCATTTTTCTTTGAAAAGGGAGGGGAAGGGAAGGGAGGGGAGGGGTGGTGGATCCGAGGACAAGCGGCTGCATTTCCCGCGGCCTTCCGGCCAGCGCCTCGTTAACAGCTGCGAACGGGTGTCGCAGGTCAGGAGATTGTTGCGCGCGTTTAATCCAGACGGGTCATCAGCAAGCTTCGCCAGCCTAATCTGGACAGATGGAGAGAAAAACGGCCTTCCCCATGCAGCACTCACTGACCGAACTGACTGATGGGTTCAGCACAATAAAAACATAGATGGACACTCAGCTTCATCACAAACAACAACAACAACAACACAGGCACTGTCAGCCTCACTGGAAAACGGTGCACACCAATGGAAGCTGTCAGCTTCACCAAAAAGAAGCTAAACCCAAGCAGACCCTGTCAGCTTTGTCCAAAAAACAAAAAAAAAAAACACTTCAAAATAAACAAGAATTATTTATAGATTGTCTGGTGATGTATACAAGTTTAATGATATTTGGAGAGGCAAAAAGGAGTGGAAAAAAGAAGGCTTTATTTATTGATTTTTTCACACCACACCTAATAAAAGCAGCAGACCTATTCAAGCCACGGGTTTGATGCTCTTTCACTTTGTTGTTGTTGCTTTTTTTTGGATATACAAAAAGTGACACTTGGTCAAAAGATTAAAAATAAACGTGAACTTGAACCTGATTTAATTCATTTAAGATTGATTTTAGTACCGATTTCTAATTCAAGTGATCAAATTGTCATTACCGCAACACAGGAAGATTTGAAAATGTGTAAATAATGTTTATTTATAATAATGTATTTTTCTCTTCATAATCTAGCAGACTGAGCATTTTAATGCTAGTAATTAAAAAAAACTATGATTTATAAAATGTAATATTTCAAGTTTTATCTCATGACCACAACACGCTGACAACCATTGACAACCATTTTCCTTTTAAGGCATAAAATGTGTTCTTTTGTTTCACAATGGCAAAATTATGATGAAGGGAATCAACAGTTAGAAGCAAAAAGAACTTTTTTTTCTAATTGAAAAAAGAAAATTTATATTTAAATATGCATAATGTAAAATAGTCCCCGGTACATAGAGTACACATATGGAAACTAAGCCTGTTCTGAATTCATTGTTTTTGTGATGTCACAAAAAAAATAAATAAACGCATTTACATATACTTGCCTATTTAGTCCCTTTAGCCCATTGGCTCTGAAGTTACAATGAGTGTTTTAGCCCAAACTGCTCTTTTGAATAAGACATAATACAGGTCAGCCAATCAGAAAAGAGCTCATTTACATTTATGCCATTTTGGCAGACGCTCTTGTCCAGAGGGACTTTTTGATTACTTTACACAGGAAGGCCAAGGTGGTGTTAGGAGTCTTGCCCAAGGACTCTTATTGGTATAGTGTAGGGTACTGACCCAGGCAGGGATTGAACCCAGGAACACAGCATAGAAGGCACAGGTGTTACCCACTACACTATACCATTTACATATATCTTATATATATATATATATCATATGTCTTAAAGACACAGTTATGAAAACTAAATTTTGTTTAATTCTAAGATATAAAGAGAGGCTGGAAAATGGTCATGTAAAAATGAAATATGCCTGTTTTTGGTTCATAAAAACAAACAAATATTATAAGTGGACCTATAAGATATAAAATGCAAGAAAAAAGCAAGGTATGGGAACTTTTAAAGAGAATATATATATATATAGTGCTCTAGTTAATCTACTAAATGTTGATGATCTGCATGATAATTATGAAATATTTATGGACATATTTATGGAGGCAGTTTGATGAGAATGGACAATATGTGGAAACTAAGAGGCAAAAACAGCCAATTTTGAACTCATCATAGTTGTGATGTCACAACCATGAACATATTAGCATATTACGGCCTGTTTAAGTGATGACATCTAAAGTGCTGGACTATAGTGTTTTCAGGTTACAATTCAATGTAGGGTCAGCCAATCAGAACAGGGGTCATTTGCATGTACCAGTCTTAAAGACACAATAAGAAAAACAGCCTGTTTGATTCTAAGAGGTCAGAAAATGTTAATGTAAGAAAGACTTACATAAAACTACATAGTGAAAAAAAGGGAGTACAAATATGCATAGAATGCGGGTTGTTTATATATGAAAATAAGTCTTTGCCTTTTCTAAGCTATAACAATATTATTGCAACAATAACAATAATGTTCCAAAGGAAATATGAGCTGCAGAAGCATTACAGTAGCTCTCACCACATCTCCAACACTGCAGCTCCAAACCCCTTCCCAGCATAACAAAGGAAGACCGCCTTAAATAGCGATTTAGCTCAGTAACCCACAAATCCAGCTTTGTAAGACGCCTCCCAGACCTCATACATATTTGTGCTTTTATGGTTCAATAGGACACATACCAAAGCAAAACAAAAGACTACCTTAGGATGATTTATGCAGCTGTAGCTTTAAAGCGGTACAGCATTTCTCTTCCCCATGGACCAAAACGTCTCTTAAAAGAGTCAGAGAACCATGTATAGTCAGAGTGGAACATCTCTGAAACTTTAAGCATGGTGTAAACGGCCTGAGAATATTCAAGCTGGTATCATATTTGGTTTTTTTCCACTCGTATTTATGTGAATGTGTTACATGCAGTTCCAGACGGTTCCAGTGGGGGCATGCTGGGGTCAGACGCCCTATGGGGACCAGTTATATCACATCCTATTGATTAAACAGTTACATTTTGCACCATTGATATAGAATAAGATGCTCTAAGGCCTCTGGTACTCTGGGTCCAGTGTGTCTTACACACTTGAAAAAGATCAAGGCTTGTTTAGTAAAGGCAGTGGATCTATTTAGAACCATGAATTCTAAATAAATACATTTAGCTCTTTGAACAGTGAAATGGTTCTTCGGATTGATGTATATTGATGTGCTGTATATTGTTCTATATAGAACCAAAATGGGCTCTGCTATTGTTATGATGTCAAGCATTACTCTTCAAAGGAGGTCCTTGAAGGATTCTTTAGTAAGGATAACTTGGAACCATTTGCTTTATTAATGGGTTCCTTGCATCATGTAGGAGTTCTTCAGGCTGATGTGTTGTAGATTGTTCTATATAGAACCTCTTTGAAATTGGTTCTATATAGCACCAAAATGGGTTCTTCTATTGATACAGTGTCAAGCTTGTAACAGTAGAAGAAAACTTTTGCATGCTATATAGGAACCTTTTCAGCCATGAACAGCACATTTTCATCAATCTGAAGACCCTTTCATGATGCACAAAACCCTTTAATCAGGCAAAGAGTTCTTTGAGTGTTCATGGTTCTACAAAGAGCCATTTTCTTTACTAAAGAAACCTTGAAGAAGCTTCATTTTTAAGAGTGTTGTAACAATAGAAGAACCTGTTTTGGTGCTATATAGAACCATTTTCAAAAAAGTTCTATATGGGACAGTGGTCTTCAACCCTAGTCCAGAGAGCTACCTTCCCACAGAGCCTAGTTCCAGCCACAATTTGCCACACCTGCTCCAGCTAATCATGAATTAAGTAAGGGTCAGCTTATTGGATACAGGTTGGAACTTCACTCTGCAGGACAGCAGCTCTCCAGGACCAGGATTAAAGACCACTGATATCAAACCATAAGACAAAATATTCTCCAGTGGTCTGAAGAACCATATCACCATGCAGAGAACCATGTCAGCATGCAAATGGTTCTATATAGAACTCATGGCGCGCCATTGCCTTTATTAAAAACCATTGAAGAACAATCCCAATGTGCCCTGAATAGCTAATCAGTTGAATATAAGAGATGAAAGCATCTTCTTTATTCTTCAGCTTGTTGATTGTGTTCACAGTACAAGCAATTAAAACTAACAGTTCCTACATGTTCACAATCAAGCACTTGTGACACATTTCTGCCTGACAACAAATGCAGCGAGAGACTGATGTAGTAAATTTGCAGTATCATTCATGCAGCCACAAAATGCAATCATATGTGGTCACTGGAGAAGCCACTTTGGGAGCCACTTCATTTTATGTCCATTTTTCACCAATTTGGCTGTAAATGTCTCATACCAGGGGAAGGTGTAGCAAGGCAGCATAATGTCTCAGTATGTGCTGATGCACTAATATAGAATAAAAATATAAGATAAATGTAAACGCTCTGCTTTAAGCTTCAGTTCAGCTGCTTTCCTAGAAAAAGTAGAACAGTTTCTTGTAAAATGTCTCTCAATGTTCGATTCTTTATGAGGCTTAAGTCAGCTTCTTGTTCAACATTTTCTCGTTCCACCTTAAATGGTGCCTGAGCTGCAAGAATGTAACTGCTGCACCATTTAAGGTGGAACGGGAAAATTTGAACAAGAAGCTGACTGCAGCTTTGTGACTTTTTTGTGTTGGGAAACCAGCTGGAGTGTTTATACATGCAAGTAAATCGATTTGACTCCAAATGACTGATATTTGTCTTGAATTTGTATCTTTGCCATTTCGTTAGTTACTAGTTAAGCAAGATTTTTGTCTGCATTGCTATGGTGACCAGCAGTCTGTGCGCCAATCTAGGGTTAAAGGGTGAATTAGCAGATATAAGCTACATTAACTCCAGAGTTTAAGACCAATTATTACTAAAATTGTGTTAGAACAATGAACATAGTTTTATTTTACTGCAAAAAATGGTTATTTTATTTTTACCAAAAAAATCTAATTCTGCTGTGGAAGCTGTTTGTTGCTGCCCCCTGGCAAAGTGATGAGAGGTAAACTAACAACCACAAGGTCTTGGGTTCAAATCCCAGAACTGACTGTGTAATTTTGGTTGGGCAAAGCACTGAAGCCCAGGTGGGGCTGCTCTCCTGATGAAGCTGAAGCTTATTCAAAAATGGACATACATAGTTATGCACCAGAATAACTAACTGGATCAAGTAACTAGTGGATCAATAATGTACATACAATTTGAAGTAAAAATACCTTTCCCAAAAAAAAACAACTTAAGTGTTGGTTTAGTTAATTAAGACAAAAAGAGCATTTGCAAATCAAACAAAGAAGATTCTGGTGTTCTAAGAACAATGTCTGAGTCCCGACATCAACATCACTGAATGTGTTTGGGATTACTTGGATGGCGAAAAGCAAAAAATGCAGCCGACTTCCAAGACTGAACTTTGGAGGTGTGGACAAATAACCCTGCAGATGTCTTTGAATGGAAGCTGTAATAAAGGCAAAGAACATATTTACACCGATCAGGCATAACATTATGACAACCACCTTGTTTCTATGCTCATTGTCCATTTTATCAGCTCCACTTACTATATAGGTGCACTTTGTAGATGTACAGTTACAGATTGTAGTCCAACTGTTTCTCTGCATACTTTGTTAGCCCCTTTTACCCTGTTCTTCAATGATCAGGACCACAGGACCACCACAGAGCAGGTGTTATTTGGGTGATGGATCATTCTCAACTACAAAGTGCACCTTTGACTTTCATAAAGTACTATAACTGGTAAATCTAACCAGAAACAAAAGTCACCATCTACAAATACTGCAGTCACCAGAAAGCAGCTACTTTCATCATCAGAAAGCTTCTCAAAGCCTGACTGGCTTGCCAAAGGTAACTAAAACCTTTTGCGGGGGACAAACTATTAGCAGGGAAGCATGTTAAAAGTATCTTGCATGTAAAGCAGAATCCTTTGGACCAGAAATGCAGACAACAAAAGCTGAAACATAACCACATCCCTCATAATCCAACCCGAACCAACTGTCACCAGCAGGGGGTTCGGAACTGCTGTTGCTTCGTGGGCAGTGGTGCCTAAAGCTGCTTAAAAACCGCCCAGCGGTTTGCTTGCCTTCTCCGCCGTATTTAAAACACAGTTCCATGCGCTAAAAGGAAAAGGACTTGTGCGACGCATGTTGGAAAATAAAGAAATAATTAAATACACCCCCCCCCCCCAAAAAAAAAAAAACAGCCTTGACTATCCATTACACCTAATAGCAGGAGAGTGCTTCTCCTTCGCGGATCAGACGCACTTAATCCAGCAGTGGTTATCTGTGTTCAGATTAAGGTTAGGCACATTGCATTAGAGCATGCTGCTCATGGTGCAGCTTTGGGGGACCTTCTTAGAAACTGTACAGAAAATATATTTAGACTCATTCCCCCTCCTCGTGGGACGGGATTAAGCCACATTGTTTGCACCAGTTCAGCAGATTCAGGGCATGCTGATAAGAGGAAGGTTCAATGAGATGTTCTCCACCTGTGGGCTACAAATACAGAGAGAATATGTTATCTGCACAGAGCTTTTATTCCTCCGTCAGCCTCATATGCCTGTTTTTAGCTCCACATACAAGAGTGAAGCTGCAAACACTTTGAAGAAGTTGTTGTTTTTTCTTCTTTTCTTTTGCCACACTTTTGTTGATAATAAGTTGCATTGATGGAAAGTACGTATCTGATCCTCATCTAAGCTAATATATATATATCTAAACGTATCCAGACAATTATCTAAACCGCTTATCCTACTTGGTCGCTGACGCCTATCCCAACACTCATTGGGCAGAAGGGAGGATGACTCTGGACAGGTCAGCAGTCTATTGCAGGGT